>NW_002987176.1:259159-324210 GCF_000006295.1 Pediculus humanus corporis | reverse complement strand
TTAAAAACAAAGGAAATAAATTTAAAAAAACCCTCACCGACGCAATTTTTGTGTGGTTTTAAACGAAAAATTGTGCGAATCGCGCTTTGTGAAAAATTAACGAACGGGGGGGGGGGAAATATTTTAACGAAATTTCATTAATTTATTTTTTTTCCACCCGGACGTTTTAAACAAAAAAAAAAAAATGTCATTTTATTTCACGATAACAAAAAAAAAAAAGAAAATTTCCTTTCTTCCCTTTTTTCCGTAAAAAAAAAAAAAAAAAAAATTTTAATCCAACGAAATAAAATCGAGCGTAATAATTAATTAAAAGTATTAAAAAAAAAAAAAAACCTAAATGGCTTCACTATTTTAAAATACATAATAAATAACGTTCGCGTTCGATAAAAAGTAAAAAAAAAAAAAAAAAATTCTATTTACCCGGCTTCCGGCGACAATATTCCCCTTTTTTAAGCCCCGAAACGTACCCCCAAACCTTTTTTTTTTTTATTATAATTTATTTTAGGTTTACCGAAACGATAAACGTACGAAATTGTTTTATTTTTCAAAAGGGCGGACGACCGCATAATAAAAAACTAACAAAGCGGAATTTTTCGTTTTCTATTTCCTCTCCTTCCCCCCTTCCCACATCACTTTTTTTCTCTATCTCTCTCTCTAAACGAAAAACAAAAAAAAAACGTTTTTCCACCGTTTTTCCAACCGTTTTTCTCGAATCAAAGTAAAAATTTTTCTTTTTTTTTTTTTTTATTGGAACAAATTTCAATTTGTATTCTTCGAGATTTATATATAAATCAATCGAAAAATAAATTAAAATAAAAGTAAAATAAAATTCTTAATTTAAATCTATTCAAAAAAAAAAAAAAAAAAAAAAAAAGTTTTCAAATCGGAAAAGTAAAAAAAAAAAAAAAAAAGAAAATTCGAACACGAAGTTTCAATTTAAAACTTTTTTTTTTTGTTATTATTGTTTTTATTTTATTTTCCTTCTTCCTTCCCCCCCCCCCCCGCGTGTAATAATAAATGAAAATTGAGAAAAGAGAAAAAAAAGATTGACGACGATTTAAAAACGAAAAACCTACACACACACACACACAGAAAATTTCAATTTCAAAAGTCTATAACCACGTTTCCCCCTTCCCCTCGCGCCTTTTCACAATCTATAACCACGAAGGAGAAAACCGATTTTTACTTTTTTTTTGCGACATTTTCACACACACTTTTTTCTTTTTTTTTTTAAACCTTTGAACTTTTACCTTTGCTTCTACTCTTTTCGTTTTTTTGAAATTTATACTTAAATCATTATTATTATTATTATTATTATTATTATTATTATTATTATTATTATTATTATTATTATTATTATTTTGCTGTTTAATTATTTCTTTTTGTTTTTTCCTTATATAATCCCCCCGCCCCTCTCCCCAAAAAACAAACAAACAAAAAAATGATCGAAAAGTTTTTGACGTGTCGATAAAAATCTTTTTGTATACACCAATTAAATTCATCCACTTTTCGTTTTGAATATGCACGACAAAAAAAAAAAAAAAGAAAGAAAAACTTACCGCCACGTTTCCGCATTTTTTCGCTTTTCTTTTCTTTTTATAAAATTAAAAAAAGGATACATTCGAAGAGATCCAGATTTAGTTCCGATGGCAAGAAGATGTTGTATCGGATCAAAAGCCACGGCAGTCGGTTGAAATGGAAATCCATGTCGAAAAGTCTGAAAAAAAAAAAAGTGGCATTAGTGTAAAAAAAAAAATTAATTTAAAATTTTTTTAAATTAACCGTCACTATTATGTGACGTCATGTATCCGCGTCACACATATACGGTATTATTAAGAAAAATTTATTTATCATTCCAAAAGAAAAAAAAAAAAGAAAAAATTGAATTCGACAAATGAAAAGTTCAAGTTAAAAGAAAATTTTTAAAGGAAAAAAGGAAGCTTATGTGAAAAAGTTGCAGAGTCATCACAAACATATATCATGTATTAATAATGATAATAATAATAATATATCAGAGAAAGAATAAAAAAAAAAAGAAATAAAAACAAAATCAATATTGTACGTGGGGAGGAAGGGAGGGGAGGTGGGAGGGGAAAGAAAAGGAAATGGAACGAAATGGTGCTAATGGCAAAAGAAAAAGGTTCATTAAATGGGACGCTGCGAGATGTTGAACAAAAAAAAAAAAAAAAACATTAAATGTGTAGAAGACAATGTGTCGGCATGAAATTGAATCTAGAGAAAAAAAAAAAAAACAGTCTATCCGAATCGTTTAATGAAGTTAATGATCCTTAAAAGAAAATAATAATAATAATAATAATAATAATAATAATAATAATAATAATAAACGAATTATTCTTCAACTATGAAAATTATCTTGCGGGGGTACTTGACTGATGTAAAAGTTTAGAAAATTTTTACAAAAAAAAAAAAAAAAAAAAGGATCGAAAAAAAAAATTAATAAAAAAAAAGTTTTTTAATTTTAAACAACTATTTAAAAAAACAAGTATTATTATTATTATTATTATTATTATTATTATTATTATTATTATTATTATTATTATTATTATTATTATTATTATTATTATTTTATTATTACTTCCTCTTATATAATCTTCTTCGTAACTCGATGCACATTTTAACTATTCAATATTTTACCCAAATTTAATGATCCGATTTTAATTAATTATTAAATATTACTCGCGTAAAAAAAGAAAACTTTTTACAAAATACTATCGAAAAAAAAAAAAAAAACTTTAACGATAAAAAACTAGAAATAAACGTTTGACGACTGCATCCGGCAGCCATCTTGATTGTTTACATAAAAAAACCTAAATGCGCGCCAATGACGCAAGCAACAGTGGCATCAGGCATACGTCACGTTGTAAACACTTGACAAAATGGCGCCAATAAATAAAATTTCAAACGTTTCATTTTCCACGAAAATATTATTTTTGTTTTTTTTTTTTTTTTTTTTTCATTTTAATTGTTCCCTTGTTTTTTTTCGAGTTTTATTTTGTTTAAAAAAAAAAATAATAATAATAACAAAAAGTCACAAAAAATTTTAATAAAACAAAAAACAAGAAGAAAAAGTTTTTTTTTTTTTTTTCTAAAAAAACAAACAAAAAAACGATCTAAATTCTATCAAAAAAAAAAAAAAAAAAACTTTCACAATAAAATAAAAAACTTATTTAAAAAAAAAAAAAAAAACTAGAAATAAACGTTTGACGACTTCATCCGGCAGCCATCTTGATTGTTTACAATAAAGAAACCTAAACGCGCGCCAATGACGTAAGCAGCAGTGGCATCAGGCATACGTCACGTTGTAAACTCTTGACAAAATGGCGCCAATAAATAAAAATTCAAACGTTTCGTTTTAAATCTTCCCTTAAATTATTATTTTTGTTTTTTTTTTTTTTTTTTTTTTTAATCCTTCCCCTGTTTTCTTTAGAGTTTTATTTTGTTAAAAAATAATAATAATAAAAAGTCACAAAAAATTTTAATAAAACAAAAAACAAGAAGAAAAAGTTTTTTTTTCTAAAAAACAAACAAAAAACGATCTAAATCCTATTAAAAAAAAAGTTTGTTTCCGTTATAAAATTAACATTAGTTTTATTAATGTTTTTTCATTTTCATTTTTTAGCTCGAATAAACTTGTTTAATATATATTAATTTCTTAACTTTTTTCCTTTTTCTTTATAAAAAATAAAGAAAAAAAAATTTTTTTTTTTTTTCGGTATGTTTACAACAAATCTTCTCTTACAAAATAAAAAAAAAAAATCTCATATGATATATATATATATAAACATTAAATTTAACTTTCCTACTCCCTTAAATTGTAACTTAATCTCATCGTTTGTTTATTTGTTTGTTGTTGTTACTTTCTTAACAGTTTATCACGTACTAAATAATCATAACCGAAAACCTCATATTCCTCCCCCTTCTCCCCCTTCCCCAGAAAAAAAAAGACATTTTTAAAACTATTTTTCGTTAAAATATTGCCTTTTTTAACAGATAAATATTAAATTGTCAACTTATTCATTTTTCTTTTTTTCTTTCTATCTTTCCTTTTTTTTTTTTTAACGTTAATTAAAAAACTGTAAAGTGTTCTTTGATTAATTTCTATATTGTCTTCAAAAAAAAAAAAAAAAAAAAAAAAGATGAGAAAAATTAAACAAGAAAAAGCGCTTTTCCCACCCCATTCCCCAACGGTGACAATTTTTTTTTCTTTCTCTTTTTTCCATTGTGAGCATTATTATTATTATCAAAGAAGAATTACAATTTTTTTTTCTTTTTATTTTTCCTTTTTTTCCACCAGGTATTATTATTATTATTATTTTTCATCGCGTTCGAAATATAAAAGAAAAAAAGAAAAATTACTATTCTATTAATTGTTTTTTTTTTATTATGCGTTTGAAACGTGTCGCGTCGCCATATTTGTAACGAATTTCGAATAGTTTTCAAATTTTATCACCTCAAAATATATTTTTATTCCTCTCCGAGACAAAAAACGTTTTCTTTCCAAGTATCTATCATTCCCCTCCTCTCCGAGAGAGAGAGAGAGAGAGAGAGAGAGAGAGAGAGAGAGACAAAAATCCAAAAAATGAATCCAGTAAAAAAAATAATAAATAAATCAAACAATATCCGCATCCGGTTTCGTCTTGCCAAATAATAATTAATAAATTCACCATTCGTGCCAACCGGGGCAAAACTTTTTAGTCTTCTGCCACGTATTTTTTACTTAAAAAAAAAAAAATACAATGTAAGATACTTAATGATACTCTGTTGAAGATATTCTTTTACTGTCACCTCCAGTTTAAAAAAAAAAAAAACTAAGAAAGACTCTTATTATTATTATTATTATCACTCTCCAGAATCATTCTCCTCTTTTCCTTTTTTTCTAAATTTTCTTTTTCATTAAACAAAAAAAAAAAAAAAAAGAAAAACTTAAACTTTAAATTTATTATTAAACCACTTTTAAAATCAACTTAACCACAATTTTTTTTCACTTTGAATCGTTCAACTCGTTCAAACTCAACTTTAAAAAAGCAGAAGAAAAAAAAAAAATTTTTTTTTTTTCTTCTGCTTCTTTTTACCGTCCCACTTTCTTCTATCGTCCCTCCCCTCCCCGTATCCTACCGCCCCCCCATCAAAAAAAAAAAAAAAACGATTCGTTTTAATCGTTCAATCAATCGAATAAAATAATTTTTAATAAAAACAAAAATATTCGAGGATAAAATTTTAAAGTCATAGAGTAATAATACCAACGACTGCTACTTTTTTTTCGCGCGCTTTTTTTTTTTGTTTTTGTTTTGTAAACAATAATTAAAAAAAATTCTCGTAAATTTATTATGAGAATTGTCATGTTAATTTATTTTTAAGAAAAAAGAAAATTTGAATTTTTACAAAATGGCGGACGAACCTCATTTAATTCGTATTAATTATGAGTTTTTGTAGTTAATTAGCGTCGTTTTTTTTCTTTTTCTTTTAAGAGAGAGAGAGAGAGAGAGAGAAAATTTGAATGAATAAGCGATTTAAAAAGAAAAAAAATGTGTAAATTTATAAATATTTAGCAAACTATTATTACGTTTAAAATTAATTTTTTTTTTTTTTTTTTTTACGTAACCTTCGCCATTTTTTTTTCTAATCTGAACATAAACGTTTGTTTATGTTCAGATTTTTATTTTGTCTTTTTTCTCTCGTTTTAATATAAAATATTAATTCCCAAACGTATATTTATAATTTTCAAATATTTTTTTTTTCTTTTATTTTCGAAAATAAATAATAACTATTCATATTTCATAGGTTGAAAAAAAAATTAAAAAAAAATGAAAAAAATTTTTTTTCTTTTTTTTTTAAATTCAATTTCAGGTGAAACATGAAACAAAATCCCAACGGCGATTTTTTAAATTAACGTCGGCAAGATTCAAACAATTTTTTAACAAAAAAATAAAATAAAAAAAATAAAAGGGCTTTTTCGTGGAATGAAAAAAAAAAAAAGAGTAGAAAATTCAAAAGTGGAGAGAATAAAAAAAGAGAGAGATGGAGGCAGAAAGGGAGAGAGAGAGAAAAGAGAATAAATTTTTCAAAAATTTCACGCAATGACAATACGGGCACCAACAAGAACAGCAAACAAAAAAAAAAAAATTTTTTTCTGTCGACTTCATTATTTTACATTTTATATTTTCGTTCTATTTTCCGCATTCTTTTTCTCCCCCCTCTTCCTTTTCTTCTCCTCCTCCTCCTCCTCCCACGTTTTACCCGAGGGTATGACCAAAAAAAAAAAAAAAAAAAGGAAAACTAAAAATAATGCGAAGTGAAACCGTTTTTAAAATTTTTACATTTGGGAAACAGTCGACTTTAACCTTTCACCTTTAAGAAATTTTTTTGCCGAGAAAAAGAAAGGGGGGAGAAGGAGAAGGGGAAGGGGTAAAAGGAAAACATCAAAAGGTAATTTTTTTTAAAAAAGTGACCGGATCCGAATTTTAATTGAAATGCACTTTAAAGAAAATTTATAAAAATATAATTTTCAAAGGGTACCATCATCATCATCATCATCATCATCATCATTATCGTCATCGTCATCGTCATCGTCATCAACGTCATCATCGTCATCGTCATCATCATCATCATCGTCACAAAAGCACAAAAAATATTTTTTTTTTTGACATTTTTAAACGAAATAATAAAATAAAATAAAATAATTTAAACTAAAAATAAATATTCGAAAAAAAATTGCGCGCGCACAATTATTTTTGAGCGCGAATTAAAGAAATGACGTCATTAAAAAATTAACCAATCAGAAATCAAATTGAAAAAATCATACTTATACACATATATATTAATTAATTAAAATAAAAAATCCCATTAATTTTTCGAAAAAAAAAATAAATAAATAAATAAATAAAATTTTTTTTATTTATTTTTTGTAACTTACCCCTTTTGGGGGGGGGTGTAAAAATTTTGTTTTTTTTTAATGTAAAAAAATAAATAAATAAATAAAAACGGGGGTTGAATTTTTCTTCGTTAAAAAAAAAAAAGTAAACAAAACAAGTTGAATTGAAAATTGACACTCTCTCACTCTCTCCCCCCTTCTCTCTCTCTCTCTCTCTCTCTCTCTCTTTTCATTTTGTTCTTAAAACTTTTCTTTTATATTTAAAAAAAAAAAAAAAAAAAAAGGAAAAAAATTAAAAATTGAACGAAAAAAAAAAAAAAAAAAAAAAAAAGTTGAAATTTTTTTCATGTCAAAAAAAAAAAAAAGTAAACCGCAACGCGAAACCAGAATTTCGGGGGGACTGGGGACTGAGGAGAAAAGGGGACAATGAGGGGGGAGGGAAGGAAAAGGCGACAGGAAAACATTTTTTTTTTTTTTTTTTTTTACCTTGCCGCATGGTAAAAGTCGACGTATTACTTCCAATATTTTACCCCATAACACTCGCGTACGATTTTAATCATTTATATAATTTTTAAAAAATCAATATAAACGTTCGAATGATCAATTTTAAATATTAATAAGTCAAAGAGAGGAGGGGGAGAAGGAAAGGGAGGGAAAGGGGAGGGAAAGGGGAGGGGAAAAGATTTTTCGATTTGATTTTCCAGACGTTTTTTTTTTCCTTCCTACTTAACGATACCGATATGCCGTAAAATATATAAAATCGTTTTTTTTTTTTTTTTTTTTTTTGAATGTGAAATTTTATTGTTTCCCGTTGGAAAAAAAAATCAGAGAAAGAGAGAGAGAGAGAAAGAGAGAGAGAGAGAGAGAGGGAGAGAGAAAGAGTTTTTCACCCGAACCATTCATTTTTCAATTTAAAGTCATTTCCTGTCATTTTCTTAAAATGAAGAAGAAAAAGAAGAAGACGGAGAAAAAAAAAAAGAAGTTTGAAAAACGAATGTCATTTTAAATGATGATGGCGGCAAATAATCGTTTTTCCTAACTAACTAACAATAAATAATAAAACAAAAAAAAATTTTTTTTTATTTTTATTTGTTCTTCTCCTCAACATTATTTTATATTGGTTGTTCTCTCAACTTTTATATTTTCGCCATCTTGTTTTTTATTTTTTATTTTTATTTTTTAATTCTTCGCATCGAATCATTTTTTTTTTTTTTACATTTTTCACTCTTTACATCATTATATTTTAATTGTGTTTTTTTCTTCTCCCCTCCCCTCCCCTCCTTCTAAAATGTGTTGGGGGACCTTTTTTTATACGACAAAACGAACAGAATAATAAAAATAAAACAAAATCTAATGATTTTATCATTATTATTATTATTATTTTATTTCTCACGTACAAATTCGCATTTGCATTTTTCAAATCTTTTTTCAAAGGTTTTGTCTCAAAGTTTCCTTTTTTCCTTTTTTTTTCTGTCATAAAAATCATTGTATTCATGTTTTTTTTTTTTTTAAATTTAATTACGAAACTTTTATACGATTCTACGAAATAAATAATAATAATAATAATAATAATTATTGAATTAAATTATTTCTTAAATAATGAATTGAGCATGCTCATTGTGAATTTTATGTCATATAAATAATTTTATATTTATTCTTTCCGTTTTAGAATTTTCTAGAAGATATAAATTCGTTTTGATGAGAAGTAAAATAAAAAAAAAAATTAATCTTAATCATAATAAAATTTCGTTTAATTAATTAAAAACTATAATATGGCGTCATCGTCAGTTAGCAATAAGGGAAAAAATTACGTTATAAACGAATTTATTATTATTATTATTATTATTATTAAAACTCGTGCAAATTTTTTTTACTTTTTTTTTTTCTGTTTTTCCGCCATTTTTAAAATCGTGTCTGATTTTGTATTTGTTTTTTGTTTAAAAATGACTTTAAAAAAAAAATAGTTTTATGAATAAAATAAATTAAAAGTAATTCGTGCCAGTTAAACCTTTACACCATGCCAAATTATTATTATTATTATATTCTTAATTAAAAATGCAGTTTTTTAAAAAAGAAAAAAAAACTTTTTTTTTGCCATAAAGAAAAAAGTAAACTCCCGGTTAAGATTAATAAATAATAATAATAATAATAATAATAATAAAATCCCGTGTATTTTTTTTTTCTACAAATCATTCTCAAAACGTTAATTTTTAACTCGTGGCAATCAAAAATGAAAAAGAAAAAAATGAAAAGGAAAAAAAAAAAATTTATTAATTAAACTAAAAGAAAAAGAAGAAGAAGAAGTGGAAGAAGAAAAAAAAAGGGAGGAAAAAGTAAAGAAAAATTTTCCAACGGGAAAATAGTGTCAGAATGATTTATCATTAAAAAAAAAATCATCATCAAATTTTTAAAAAGAGGAGAAAAAAAAAAAAAAAACCAAATCAAGTGTACGGAAAATGCGGAAAAGAAAATATTCGCGAAAAATTATTTAAAAAAAAAACGTGTCAACAACATATACGACATGTTCTATAAAAATAACGATGATAATAATAATAATAATAATAATAATAATAATAATAATAATAATAATAATAATTACAACAATTATTTTAAAATTTTAAAAATATTTAAATTCGATATCGGATTTTTCTTTTTTTTTTTATTCGTTTAAATCAAATATTTACGATTCTTATTAATAAATTACCTGAACCTGGAAAAACTTTGTCCCTTTCTGACACAATTTAAAAATCTGGAATTTTGGAATAGATTACGAAACGTCCTATCCAAAATTTATCACCCGGAAAGAGAATGAGAGAGAGAGAGAGAGAGAGGGGGAGAGATTTAAGACAACAAAATTTAAATTTACAGTTAAAAACAAATCGAACGAGAAGCAAAAGAAAAAAAAAGATCCTTATGCCAACCGTTGGATTGTTGGAAAATTTGAAAAAAAAAGAAAATCACGATGATAATAATAATATTATTTTCCGTTACGGGGGGGGGGAACGGAAAATGAATGAATAAAAGGAATAAATTAATTAATTTATAATAAAAAGAAAATTTTACTATATAGGGACCGTTTACGACCGACCTTCAAAGTGCAAAGGTAAATATATATATATATATATGTGAAAAACCACGATGGCGGATTCAACGATTAAATGACATAAATCCGATTGTTTACGAAATAACAAAATAATGGAAAACGTCCTACGATTAAACAAAAAAAAAAAAATTGGTTTTTCTATTTTCCAAACGATTATTTACTTCTCTGTTCCCAATAAACCCAAATGTGTTGTGTTGTGTGTTTTTGTGTTTTGTGTGCGTTTTGTGTGTTTTTGTGTCATGTTTCGTCCGTTACAACAAAAGAACTTAATTGTAATATTTTTCCATTTGTTGTTGTTGTTGTTGATGATCTCCCGTCCCGGTAATTTTATATTTTTCCCAAAAATAATTTTCAGTTACGATCAAAAAAAAAAAAAAATGTAATTAATTTAAAGAGGATGCAAAATTTTATTGTTTGTTTGTTTGTTTTTCTTTATTTCCGGTTTGTAATTTTGTTTAATTAATTAAACAAATTTTTTTGTTTACGACAATGGCCAGTCAGAATGACAAAATAATTTTTCGTATGTATATAAAATAATTGTTTTGTTACAAATTTGAACGAAAATTCCCCTTCCCCCCTCCTTTCTCCCCATCGTGATTTATTATTTAAAAGATTTTAAATGATGATGATGATGATAATAAAAATTCTGTCAAAAACAAAAAAAGGAAGAAAACGTTTAAAGGAAAATTCTTAAAACTCAGTGAATTTGATTTAATCCTTAAAAAAAAAAATCCCGGATACGGTAATACACTGAAACAAATTAAAATTTTCTTTTTAAATTTTCTTTTTTCTGTTAACGGGAAGATTAAAGTTTTAAATAAACTAATTTATGAAATGCATCCTTTGTAAAAAAAAATTTATTAAATAATGAATGTGTGGAGATTAAAATTTCCGGGAGAAAATTTAAAAAAAGAAAAAAAAATTCAAAGAAAATTCTTTCGTCCTTTTTCTTAAAGTCGAGAAGTTATAAAAACAATTCTTCAAATAGTTTTTTTCATAACGTAAGATTTTTTATGAAAAATGCTTTTGAAAAAAAATTTTACTTCAATCCGAAAAAAAATAAAAAATAAATAATAGATGCGGTTTCCGTTTAACTTTTGTCATTCCGGTGGCGACATCGGAAAAGATGTCAAAAAATAACAAAAAAAAATATTTTAGAAAGGTTCAAAACTTTTTGTTTTCCCCCAAAAGCAGAAAAGAGTAAAAAAATTTTCCGGACGAAAAAGGAAAAGGAAACAACACCTGTGTGACGACAACAACGACAACAACATCCCAAGCGTACATTTTTCAAGACCCCCCCCCTCCCTCCCGGAAAAAAATTTATAAAAATTTTCTTCTTCTGTGATAAAATTTCACCTTTTGTATCGTAACGAACGAAAAAATTTATATATAAACGGACCCCCGGAAAAAAAAAAAAGAAAAAACGTTCCGACCAAACGAATAATTTTTTCCTACCCGCGCATGCGCACACACATCCACCTGTTAATTTTCCAACCGCAAAATTAACACTTGTTTTCATTATTTTCCCCATCTCAATTTAAAAAAAAAAAAAAAAAAATTTAATCAGATATCGAAATGAAAAGCGAAAAATGACGGTTATTCATCTGTCAAAAATTAAAAAAAAAAATAGTAAACGATTTTCTACGTCACTCTTCCCTTTCCTTCCCCCACCACTCCCTTCCCTCCTCCCCTCAAAAAAAAAAAAAGAAAAAAAAAAAAGAAAAAAAAAAAAGGAAAAAGAAAATTTATTTATTCATTTCTGTCAACGTACGAATAATTATCAATTGACGTAAAAAATAATAATAATAATAATAAAAATGTCCATGTTTTGTCTAAAAATTCCGAGGGGAGGGAGAGGGGAGGGGAGGAGGATATTCACGGACCGTAATTTAATATTATTCTATTGATACAGGACGCGATCATCATCATCATCATCATAATCATCATTATCGCAATCGTGTTACATCACGCGTGACGTTATCACGACGCGGTTCAGGAGTGGCACAATCCCATCATACGACTGCGTAATACATTTTAAAAAAAAAAAACAAAACGACCTTTGAAAATGAAAAACCTCGTACCTGAATTATTTTAATCATTGAAACAAAAAAAAAAAAAAAATTTGAATAAGCCTTGTCGAATTCTGTGACGTATTTTTACAATAATAAATATGAAATAATAATAATAATAATAATAATAATAATAATTGATTTTTTCATTTACTTAAAATAAAATTGTACCTCGTTTGTTGTTGTTGTTGTTGTTTATGTTTTTCCCCCTTTAATAATAACAACACGAAAAAAATAAAATAAAAAGGTTTGATAAAAAATTGTTTTCCTTTTTTTTTTTTTTTATAGTCCCTTTTTTTATTTTCAGGGCCCTATAGGTATATAAAAAAGAAAAGAAACCTTTTCATTTCTCTCTTTTCCTTTTTCTTTTTTACTTCCCTTGGGATAAAAGAATTTTTCCTTTTTTTCCTTTTTCTTCTTCTTCTGAAGTTAAAAGGATTTTAAAATTACCTGTAAAATTTTCTCTTTACCCAAACCACCGCCATTTTTATTTTTTTATTTTTTTATTTTAAAAAATAAAAACCTTTTTATGACTTTTAAGTAGTAGTAAAAAAAAAATAATGATAATAATTTACTTAAAAACTTGGGTTCCCATTTAAAATAATAATAAATATCAGTTTCGTTTCTAATGGTATTTATTTTCATTATTATTTGACTTTTGTTCTTTTTACTCCCTCCTTCCTCGCTCCTCCCCCCCCCCCGAAAAAAAGAGATGAAAATGTAAAATTATTATCATTTAATTTTTTAAAAACGAGTAAAGACATTTTTATAAGTAATAAATTTATTTTGATAACGGAATCGTTAAACTCGTTTTGCGAATTTAAATTAAAACAAACAAATGGGGGGGGGGGGGCACGACCCCACATTTTCCCCCCTTAAAATAACGATTTTAAAGCAACAACAACAACAACGACGGTTAAAAATTTTTAAATTTCGATGTCTATGTGCGGGACAGATGAAAAAAAAAAAAAAAAAATTGCACCACTTTTCATTTAGAAAAAAAAAAAGGAAAAAAAAAAAAAAACCGACACCGCAACCGACAAACGACGTTGATGACGTCGACAAAAACAACAACAAATGACGTCATCAAATCCGTTTTAATTTTAAAATCCGAGTCAGATCCTTGACGATTTAAAACGTTTTATAGAGAATAAAATATCAAAGAGAAAAGAGAGACTGAACCACACGTCATAATTTAAATTATATATATATATAGACTAAATAATGACGTCGGTAACGTGTAATAATAATAATGATAATGATAATGATAATAATAATAATAATAATAATAACGAGTAAATAATGATGTTTTTTCATTTAATAAATCTACCATTATCTTCTGTAGAAAAAAAAAATAATTTTTTCCTCATACGTTTTTGTAAAACAATTCACTGTTATTATTATTATTATTATTATTATTTTGCACGCTCCAGATTTTATAATAATTTTAACAAATAAAAAAAAAAAATTATAAAAGTTTCACTTTTTATTATTATCATTATCATTATTATTTTACAGTAAAAAAAAAAAAAATTATTATTATTAAAAAAAAAGTTTTAAAAATTTAATTTTCCAACGAATGATGAAAGTGTCGTCGTCGTCGTCGTCGTCGTCGTCGTCGTCAGTCGAATTTTCATTTCAATGGTAAAAAAAAAAATAAAAAAAAAAATTTTTAATCCTTTTTCTCTTTTTTAATTTATTAGCGAATGATTAATAATAATAATAATAATAATAATAAAAGACTTTAAAAAGAAAAAGAGAGAGAGAGGAGAGAAAGAAAATCACCGTTAAAAAAAAAAAAAAATAAGGAAAAACGAAATGAAAAATCGAAGGAATCGGTAAGGGAGAGAGTGAGGAAGTGAGGGAGTGAGGTAGAGAAAGAGGGGAAATGGGAAACACAAAATAAATTTTAATTTAAAAACAATGATAATAATAATAATAATAATAATAATAATAATAATAATAATAATAATAATAATAATAATGAGTCAGAATGTTAATAATACAGGTGCAATTTATATTATGGGAATTTTAATCAAAACATTTACATTTATCCCCTTATTTCATCCGGATTAAAAAAATCAGAAGACGCAAAATCAATATATATATATATATATAACATTTTGAACTACAACACGGTTCGATAATTTAAATTTATGTGAGAAATTTTCTTCTTTTTGACGCTTACAAAGCTACAACACCCCCCCCCCCTATGCCCCCCGCACACACACACACACACACAAACCTTAATTAAAATATTATTTTTATTACCATTCCAAAACATTAAAAACTTTTCTACGTTGTATAACTTTACTTATTATCATTATTATTATTTAAATTTCCAGAACGAAAGTTCAGAGTAACTTTTATTAAAATAAAAATGCATCAATAGATAAGATATGGAAAAACAAAAACGAACGTAAATATTAAATCGCCATTTTTGTGAAAACAACCAACCGAATACAACAACAACAACAACAGAATATTTTATTTATAACAAAATGCATCGTGAAAGTGAATTGAATTAACATCATTAATAAATAAATAATCAATCGATCGATCGATCGATCGTTTGAGTAATTAAATGAAAGTTTTAAATAAGTTTCATAAACGATTTTAATGAGGGAACGAAGGTAAAATGGCGGAAAAAAGAACAAAATCAAACGGGTAGTTTATTCGATCAGATGCAACAACCAACAACCAATACGACGAAAAAAAACAAAAAAACCAACGGCAGAATTGTTTGATCACGCATAAAAAAGAAGGCAAATACGTGAAACAAGATGTGATAAATATTATAAAATAAAAGTAAACAATCAAAATAAAAAATAAAAAAAACAATAACAACGACAACGACAACAACGACGACGACGAATCGATATATATCGAAATAAATCAACAATCGATACCTTGAACCCCCCCCTCTCTCTCTCCCGCTACTTAATTCATTACGAAAATAATAATAACCGTTATTATTATAATATTTTCCCTGGTAGGAAAAAAAGAAAATTTCGTTTGTAATTAAAAAAACCAAGAGAAAGAGAGAGAGAGAGAGAGAGAGAGAAAGCTTTTGTACTTCCGTTAATATTTTCATAACGTTTTTTCATCATTTCCGTGTATTCGACTAATCTCCTTACACGTCAAAAAAATTTTCTTTGCCTTTTTTAAAAATGTCAATTACGACAAGTAATTGTTAATTAAATTATAATTATAAATTCTTTTTTTTTTTTTTTTTAACACCTAATTGAAAGTTTTGACAAAAAATTATAAATAGTAATAAATAACTTTTTTTTGGGAAGTATATCATAATTCAGTTCAAACAATCGAAATAAATAAAAAGTGTGAAAATTAGCAAAAAAAAATTCGTTTCGTTAATAAAAACAAAATGGCGGCCGTCAAGAGGATGGATTTTTTCGAAATCCACCGTAAAAAAAAAGAAATTTTATTGACGTTTTAAGAGTATGTAATTCCCTTTTCTCTCTCTCTCTCTCCCTCTCTCTCTCTCTCTCTCTCTCTAACAAATTAGATAATCAAATTTTATATTCGAAAAAAAAAAAAAAAAAGATTTTCCTCCTTCCCTACTCTCTCCCCACTCCTTCCCCCTCACATTTAAAAAATATAAAATAATTCATTCGTTTAATGATATGCAATTATGTTTGAGTATGTGAGTTTTCTTATTTTCCTTTTTCTAAAATTAAAAACCATAAAATTTTTTTTCCTTTTTTTTTTTTGCTTTTACGATAAGTCTTACCGAAACTTTATATAATTTTAACTATAATTCTTAGCCATTACGAGTTTTTTTGTTAAGAAGAAAACAACAACAAACAACAACAACAACAACTCATGACTGCTTATTATTTTTAAAAAAATATTATTAAACTTATTGTTAGATATCGATCCTGCTCCCACATACACATACATGATAAATTCAATGGTGTCAGGTTTTTTGTTTTAAAACCGAAAATTAGTTACTAACTATTATTATTATTATTATTATTATACAGTAAAAAAAAAATAATAATAATAATCCGTGGGAACTAACTATTTTTGTGACTTTATTATTATCCCTGTGTCACATTTAAAATTCAAAGCAAACAAATTTTTTCCTTTTTTTTTTTTTTTTTTATCTCAAAGAAAAAAAAAGCAAAAAAAAAAAAAAATTAATTAACTTTATTCTTGATTAAACGTATTCGGTAGTAGAGGGGGGGAGGCAAAAAAAAGAAGGGGAGGGGAGGGGGGAAAAACCGATGCAAATGTTTGTTTAGCTGGCAAAACATTGAAACACCTTTTGTTTTGCTGTTTTTTTTTTTTTGTTAATAATAAAAACTGTTTTTTTTTTGTTCATGTTCAAGATTCTTTAGAATGTCTTTTTGTTTTATAAGTCTCCCTACCCCACCCCTCCCCCAATCCCTCCCCAAATAATCAAATAATTCAATTGATTAGATGTGAATTAATAATATGCTATCTTTACAGGGTAGGTAGTGGGTATCTAATGGTTTTGTTTTACTACTTAAAAGAAACCGTTTTTTTTCTTTTAAGTAAAACAAAACATAAAATTGTTTGATTGATTAATATGTTGTTGTTTGTTTGTTTGTTTGTATGTGTATTGTTAATAACCGTGCCTCATCTTTTTTTATACACCCAGGAAACAGATGTTAGCAATAATTATTATCAGCCCGCATAGATAGTATTAAAATTTATATCAACGACAAAATAAAATAAAAAATAATCAGTTGAAGAATGAAATGCAAAAAAATATATAAAACAAAATCCATTTTTGATTGCAAAAAAAAGAAAATGACCGGTAATTTTCCTACCTTAGCAACTTGAAAGCTGTCAGATTTTAATGTTTCAACAATTTCTTGATCAATTCTAGATTGCTGATTGGCGACGGATGATCTAAATCCATCCAAAACACCTTTTAAGGTGAATTTTTTCATTTTTTTTCTTCTTTTTTTAATATTTCCTTATGATATTTTTTACCTCCATTTAATATAATAAAAAAAAAAACTATTTAGTATTATTAATACCGATTAAAAAATAACACTTATTTTAATAATTATTTTAACACGTATTTTAAAAAAAAAAAAAAACGAATTTTATATATATATATATTAGAATGAAATTAACTTTTATTTGGTTTTCCCGTGAAAGAGAGAGAGAGAAAAAAGGGGATAAAGAAAAAAAAAAAAAAAAAAGATATTACAACACAAAAATCACTTTTTCACAAATAACCGTTTTATATATGGGTCTTTTCATTATGGCAGAATCGAAAAAACTGCAGCACAGGCTTTTGGGTAATGGCGAGGGGTGGACTCTTCTTTACTGCGACTGTCATTTTTCACTTTTCTCCGAGGAAACTTTATAGAAATCAAAGCGTGCGTGAACACTATAACTATTTTACACGTAAATTAATCGTAATTTATATCATAATTATTTTTATCATAACTATATACGCGATGTAAAAATTGACGACAACAAAAATAAAATATGTATTTAACATTGAGCAATTAAAAGATCAATTTCACGTCAAAAATTATCGATTCATTCCTCTTTCGAAATCAGCTGTTAACACGTTCAGACCATAGAGTAAAACATCTTGTTCCTCTCTTTCTATCACTCTCTATCTCTTTTTAACCAAAATTTAGACAAATTAGTTTTTTTTTTTTTTTTTAAATTAAGTCAAAAGATTTATATAATTTTAGAAAAATTGTTTAAAATCACACGTACGAATATATTTTTAAATAATTATTAAAAAAAAAAAAAAAGAGAGAGAGACAACAACGTACTTACTTAACGCGTACAATTTACGAGATTTAATTTAAAATATTTTATTCATTGTCGTTATTAAACGTCAACGTAATTTTATAAACATTTAAAAAAAAAAAAAACTATTTAGTAATAACGTTATAAAATATTAACAACAATAAAAAAACAATTAATAATAATTTTAATTTAATTAATACGCAACTTAACATAGATTACAAATAATCTAACACGCAACACTATTGCCAACTTTAATTAATTTTTTTTTTTTACTTTGTATTTTTAAATATATATATATATTTAAGTAATTGAAAATATAATTAAAGTAAAAAAAAAAATAATAATGAGTTTTAAAGCATTTTATTTTAAATGTACCAAAGGAACTTTAGGGTTATTCACAAAAAAACTAGCATTCAATAAAAATAGAGTAAAGTAAGAAAAAAAAAAATAGATTTTATTTAATAAATGTTTAAATGTTCACTGTGTGAAATTTATCAATAATGTTTTTTTATCAATCTCTCAAGTCTAATTATTAGTTTTTATTAATGAGTAAAACATTTATTTTAGATGTTTAGCAGCTGTAGTTACAGGAATTGGTGTGGCAAGTTATCATTCATATTTTCAACCGGCTTTTATGTCCGGTAGTACAATAGATACAAATAAATTTAAAGCAGAACCTGTAACGGATATTAATGAATTGGAAAAAAATAAAAAATTTGATATTAAAGCTCAAATGGAACTCCTAATACTTAGAATACAAAAAGAATTTTGTGATGCGCTTGAAGAAGAAGAAAACGACAAAGAAGTCAAATTTAAAGTTGATCGATGGTTGAGGAAAGATGGAGGAGGAGGTGGAATCACTTGTGTTATGCAGGAAGGAATGGTTTTTGAAAAAGCAGGAGTTAATGTGTCAGTTGTTAATGGTGTACTACCTGAAGAGGCAGCAGCTCAAATGAGAAGCAGGTTAAATTTTTAATATTTTTATAATAACGAATTCTACTTTATTAGTTTCGTTTAATTAATTTTTAATAAATTCTATACTTTATGTTTAACGTTAGAAGATAACATGTGTATTTTAATTACAAAAATCATCGACTTTCAGGGGTAAAGCTTTAAGCAAAGGTCCCATAAAATTTTTTGCTGCAGGAATTAGTGCTGTTATTCATCCTAGAAATCCAATGGTTCCAACCCTACATTTTAACTATAGATATTTTGAAACAAGAGAGGCAGATGGTTTATCACATTGGTGGTTTGGAGGTGGCACCGATTTAACTCCTTATTATGTTGATGAAGAAGATTTTATTCAATTTCACACAGTACTTAAAAATGCTTGTGACAAACATGATAAAGACTACTATGCTACATTTAAAAAATGGTGTGATGAATATTTTCACATTAAGCACAGAAATGAAACAAGAGGAATAGGTGGAATATTTTTCGATGATTTAGAATCACCTACAAAACATGATGCATTTAATTTTGTTAAAGAATGTGCAGAGGCAGTAATCCCTTCATATATACCAATTGTTAAAAAACACAAAGAGGATGCCTATGGGTATGCCGAAAGGCAATGGCAACTTTTGAGAAGAGGAAGATATGTTGAATTTAATTTACTTTATGATAGAGGAACAAAATTTGGACTTTTTACTCCAGATGCTAGATTCGAAAGCATTCTCGTTTCTCTACCATTAAATGCTGTGAGTATTTTATAAGTAAATTTTATTACACAAATTTTTTTTAAATAGAATTTTTTTAAGAAATATTTTAATTTCAGAAATGGGAATACATGCACTCAATTAAGCCAGATTCTAAAGAAGAAAAATTAATAAATATTTTGAAAAATCCAGTTGACTGGATCTCTCAATCACAAGTATTGTAATTTAATTTTACCTCATAATTCTTTGAATTAATTTTAAATTATTTAATATCATTATAATAGCACTGAATTAATTTAAAAAAAGAACTGTATTATATTTAATTTAAGTTAATGTTTTATTTTTCATTTATCCCTACTATTATCACTATTTAATTTTATTTTAAAGATCCTTGAATATGACTGCTTTGAGTATTCATATTTAAAATTTGAAATCTTTGATATCGATAAAAAGCTTGCAAAAAAAATTAATTTTTAATCAATATATAAATCATTAATGAAGTTTAGGTCAAGAATTCTATACTTTTATATTTAAGAAATGTAAAAAGCAAATTTTCATTTAAATAATTGCCTATTCTTAGAAATTCAGTTAAATTTTTAATCGAAGTAGATTATTAATAAATATTATTTTCAAATATTATTCATGTGATGAATCAATTAATAATGAGAATAAGAATATAGCAAATAAAGAATATATTAGAGAAGTAAAACCAATCTTTTTAATAAATAATAATACCAGAAGGCACAAAGGAGAATGAAACGATAAATACCACGTATGGATAAAACATTATGTATTATAATTTTAAAAACTCTTTTACATAATGCTTATGAATAAAATCACTTTTTACTTTCCTTTCTTAGCTTTTATTTTTCTCGAATAAAATTCCAACTCTTTTCCCTCAAGTATGTAACCGTCAGCACGACCACACTGACCAGGTCTGCTCGATATACATGCTAACAAACGTGAATTTTGGAACTGTTCTTCTAATGCTGGTTCCACCTTGGAATTTTTCTGCCTAGCCTTGTATTTCTTAATGAGTTTTTTAGACCTCTTTTTACTAAGAACGGCTTCTTCAGCTTCTGTTAATTTTCCACTTTTCTTTCTTCCCAATGGAGTAATGTAAAAGCTTTCATACCACTGCCTGAATGGTGTGGCATCGATAGTGACAATAGCATTTTTAACAAGGGTTTTCGTTCTTACCAATTCGTTATTAGAAGCATTGTATACGACTTCAATTATTCTTGTTTTTCTAGTACAATTTTCTGATCCCCATGAGAAATTGCCATGATCCAAACGCAAAGCACGATATTTCTTATTACCACCGCGTGTACGAACCGTATGTATCCTACGTTGTCCCAATTTCGTATTAGCAGCTGGACGTCCTAATTCAAATTTCCTCTTCTTTCTAATAGGTTTCCTTTTTCCTCCAGTAGGACGCCTCTTATGCCAGTGATCTCTTGAAATACCCATTTTGGAACAAAATGGCTAACAGGAAGCGACGTAAATAGATTTGGATTAGAAGCACTTTTACCACATGTGTTCTTCAAAATCATAGAGTAATTTTTTCAAACTTCCTTTTATGCATTCGCCTATACTAGTGCCACTTCGATTTAAGAAATTTCATAACAGAAAAATGTTTATGTTAAAAAAAATGAAGAGTTTTTAAAATTAATAATTGTTAGTTAGTTAATAATGGATGAAATTTTAGAACGATATAATAAGGGAAAGTTTCAAAAATGTTTAGAATTAATAAAACTAATACCTCCTGATGAAAATTTACTAAATAATTTCATTATTCAAAATTGTTCTCTAGTATGCGAATCTATGGTAAATAAAAGTACTTTTTAATTTCAAAACTAAATTTTATTATTTTATTTAAAATTTTGATGTGAAAATCAATTGACAAAGTATTGATAAATTTTTATTATTTTTTAGGTTAGCGTATTAGAAAATGATTCATCTAAACAATTAGAAATGGAAAAAAAATTGAATAATTTTTGTGAGAATGTAACGTCAGTTGGAAACCTTTCAGAAATGATTCCAATCGAATTAAAACTAATTTCTGTTTTTAATTTTTGTTGGTGGATATTATTTCAATCGAATTTTGACACTGAGGAAGTCGATGACGAAGAGCAATTAAATATGATTAATCAAAAATTGTGTCAAAGTAAAATTTTTATCTTTCTACCTCTGCATTACTATATACAATACTCACAAAAAAAAAACATTTCTTTTTAATTTTACTTTTTTAGTTATAGGTATCAATCATCAAAATGCTGGTCATTTAAAAATAACAGAAAAAATTTTTGAAAATAAAATAAAATTATTAAGTCTGGCTGAAAAAGATAACCCGAAAACTATTTTGTTAGTAATTGAATTAATTATTGTTATTTTAATGATTATTTTAAAATTAGATTTAAAATACTCAAAACAATGTTTGCAAATTTCATCTCATTTTTCTAATGAATTATTATATAATATTCCCAATTTTGAATTTATGAAACTTTCTATCGATGATAAATCGCAAAAAAAAATTTTTTATTTCAAGTTCGGTTTGCATAAAATAACTTCTACTAATTTCGATATGGAAAATTCTATCGTAGAATATTTACAAATTTTAAATTCAACAATTTATTTTTTATTAGGAGACTACAAAGAATGTTTAAATTCAATTATTAAAAATCAATTCACAAATTTGACAATTCTTAATGATTACCTGGGTGCTTTAAGTTCATATAAATTAAATAAAAAAAATATTTGTTCAAATTATTTATCTAAAATTAATATGAATTTTCTACCAGACAATTTAAAATTAAAATTTTTAATTTTAAAAGGACAATTGAACTGTGATATGAATAATCATAAAGAAGCTTTAAAATTTTTTAATGAAGCTTTAAAAATTCATCCTAAAAATCCATTGATTCATTTTCATATCGGCAGTCAATGGGGTCAAATGGGTATTTATGACCTAATGGTTGAAACATATGAAGAATTATATAAGGTATATATTTATTTATTTAATATTTCTTCTATTATGATTATTGATTTCGGAAAAGATTTAATTAACACTTAACAATTCTATATTTTTTAGATAATGTTAAACGATGAAAAGGAAAAAAATAAAAATGCAAATTTCCAAGATTTCATTCTTAATTGGCTGCATGTAAATGATGAAGTTTCAGAAGTTGAATCTGTGTATGCATTAGCTGTTTCATACGGTTTAAGCGAGGTAGGTTTTAATATAAATAAATAAAAAGTAAAAAATGAATTTTAATAATGTAATTATGATTGTAGAGTTATGAAGAATCGGCTGAAGCATTTGAAAAAGTTCTCGAATACTCATTTGTACTACCAGAATACATTTTAAAAAAAAGATTGATAGAAATCCCGGGGAAAATAACAATTTTACACGAAGCATCCATTACAAACCTGCTAGCCGGTGATTTATCAAAAGCAGAAGAATTCGCTAACAAAGCAATCGATTTATATTATCCGGAAGAATTTCCTTCGATCCTCAAACAAAATCAATCACTTTTAGACAAAGATGTCGATTGGTTGAAAAGGATTATCGAAATTGAACTTTTAGAATGTGACGTTATCGTTGAAGAACGATCTAACGAATACAAATATTCGGAAGACATGTTGTTTTTTTTACCCGAAAATGTCATTGCGCTCATAATTATGTCTGAAATTCAAAAAATTCAAAATTCAGATGAATATGTTGAAACGTTAAAAAAAATATTTCATTGTTTTTCCGCCATTTTATCGAAATTGACAACAAAAACTAAAAATATGATCGAATCGGAAAAAATAATATCGATATTAATTAAAGCTCTCACGAGTAAAATTTGTTTAAGCATCGCAGAGGTGTTAATTTTAAAAAACAATAATTTAAATGTTGATAAAATGTTTAAACGTGGAATTAGTTGTAACAAGGGTGATAAAGACGTTCTTTACACGTATTGTAAATATTTAATCAAAGTTGGAAATAAAAAAGAAGCTGCGAAATTGTGGCAAACGTTTCGAAATGAAAAATCAATTATATCATCATTAGAATCTCTACAAAGTTTATCTCTCAGATATATTTTGACCAGTAAAATTTCAACTTTAGAATTAGAAGAACTTGAAAGAGAATTACAAATCAACTAGTAAATTTAATAACATCATTATTATTTTTTTACACTTGTTTTAATTATATTTTTTTTATTAGAATGTATCCAAATGTAATTTACTAAATAATTATAATTATTTTTTATACGATATTCTCGATATTTATTTATTATCAAACGAAAAAAGTATATTGAAAACTGTAATTAATAATGTCATTAACAGCCTTTTTTTTTTTGAATTAAATCAAGTTTTCATTTGTGGGCGGTACTTTCAATGAGCTTATCTACTGCCACGACAACGAAAAAAAACTCACGCCTTAAATGCGAGTACGTTGATTGTGGGGGTTTTATACTTTAATGATCAGTTGATAGAATTACAATATACAAGCTAGAGTTAATAAATAATCATCGTTTTTATTTTTTTAAAAACTTTTTGAAATTATTTGTGCCACGTTTATATATATTACATTATATTTTAAATTAAATTTGGTAAGTTTTTCTTATTTTTAAATTATAAATTTAATTTTACATCCATTAACTTTTTGTGTATCATTTGAAAACGTCAAATTTTTATTTACCGATTTACCAAATAATAAATGGTTGGTTACTCATTGGGGTGTGGTTAATATGAATATTATTTTTAAAAAACTTTTTTATTTAACTCTTTTTTTTTTTTTTTTATTAGAAAAAAAATGATTTGGGATAAATTTCATTCATATTTTTCTATTTAAAAAAAAAAAAAAAAAAACGTTCGAGAATGAAAATTTTTTGTTGGTTTTTTAATGCACTAATAATAATCCCCATTCCCATGTTAAAAATTCTCTTCTTTTTTTTTTTTTTTTGTTTAAAAAATTATAATTAACCATCCGGCTTTTTTTAAATTTTAAAATTATTAAACGTTTTCCTAAATTTAATAATTCATTTTTATTTTATTCTATTTAAAATTATTCAATTAAAATTTTAAAACTTTTTTTTGAAAATTGTTTGAGCATGCATCAAAATTCAATATTTTTTTTTTTTTTTTTTTACGTTTCAAATTATTATTAATCCTCCTCCCCCCCCCACCTAATAATTTCATTTAAGTTAAATTTATTTTGTTTTATTTAATTTTAAATTTTATAATATTTAATTAATTAATTTATTTATTTATTTTTCTATTTTATAAACTTTAATTAAAGTTCAGTCAGACTGTGAGCCTATTTTTTCTCTTTTTTGTTTAGTCAAGCACAATAATTATGTGTATCGATAATTAGTCATATATTTTGGTAACAACAACAACAACAACCAAACTTTTATTTTGTTCTCATTTACAACCAAAAAACAAAAATCCTGATAGAATTACAAAAAAAAAAAAACAATAAAAAAACCTTTTTCGAATAATAGTTACTTGAAAAATCATCGATGATGATGATGATGATGATGATCTATTCGAGTGTCAAATTATAGTATAATAATGGATTGCACTCGAAACACAATAAAAAATAGATAGATTGAGTTAAACAATAAATAAACCAAGCCTAAACTATTGTCTATTATACATGATAATAATATTTAAACAATAACATTTTCAAAAAAAAAAAAAAAAAAAGAATTGCATTTCACACAAATTACAAACAATAATAATAATAATAATGTATTTTTTAGGAAACATGAGTTTATTCGATGCAAAATAGGAATGAATAATAATAATAATAATCTTTATGTGAACTTTTTTTTTTTTTTTTTTTCCAAATATTTTTGCAAAATGTTGTCGTTGTTGTTGTTGTTGTTGTTACTACTACTACTTTTTACATAACTTTATTCCCACACACATTCGCACTCACAACCATTTACAAAAAATTCTTGTTTGAATGATTCGAAACCATCTTGCTTCAAAAAATAATAATATTTATCATGAGCATTATTCAAACCGAAAATGAATCAGAATCCAAAAAAATTGTTATTTAAACACATTTTCTATAAATTCTCTCTTGCAGACAAACGCCCCAATGCTTTTAAAAGCTCCCTTATAGATTTTATCCCTTTAAATCCTTCTCATAAAAAAATTTTGTTGACAAGAAAACATGAAATGACTCATTCAATTTTATTATTATTATTATTATTTTTTTTTTTTTTTTTTTTCTTATGTTTTACTGTTGTGAGTTTTTTTCAACACCAAATGTTTAGCAGATGTTTATAAATAATTAAATTTTTTTTTTAGTTTTTTTCTGTCGTTAAATAATTAAATTGATAATTAATAGGAATCAATATAATCAATAATCAATAATCATTTTTTTTTTATGGCGGTCGGTCGGCCATTTTTAAAATGTTCGGATTATATTATTATTATCATGACACAGGTTCGGGTAGGTCGATGCAAGATTTTTTTGTTTTTAAACCAACCAGACAAAACATGTTGATATGAAATTAATTGATTTTAAAATTAACGCTAATTAATTATTATTATTATTATTATTATTATTATTATTATTATTATTATTATTATTATTATTATTATTATTTTCCCGAAGAAATAAATAAAACTCCGATATCATTCTTCTTGATAAGGTTTTTTTTCCCGTTTGTTTGTTTGTTTGTTTGTTTTCGGTCGTTGATTCGTAAAAAAAAAAAAAAAAAATAATAATAATAATAATAATAATAATAATAATAATTTGACTCTACCTTAATTTTTTTTCAATTGTCAAATTTGTTCGCGGTCAGGTTTTATCGCCTACCTAAAAAAATATGTATGCATTCGTACCACCAAATAGTACATTGTTAAGCAAATAATAATAATAATAATAAATTATTGTTCGTCTTCGATTTGTATTATTATTATTATTATTATTACTTCCCCCCTACTAATTTTGATTTCTCTCTCTCTCTCTCTCTCTCTTTCTCCCCCTCCTCTACCCCCACCCCCCGGTTAATTCAATATGGAAAAAACTAAACGTAATTTATTTTAATTGAAATATTTTATAAATGGCATCGTCGTCATTGATTCCCAAATGAGTCACACAGGTACTAACTCTCAGGTACTAACGTTGATGAAATTGTTAGACCGTTTGTTGTTTGTTGTTTGTTTGTACAATGGAGGCCAAGTGGCAAAGGCCGACCCGAGTCAGACTCACATTTCTAACTTTATCGATTATTATTATTATTTGCCGTAGGTTCAATTTTTTTACATCGTACCTAATTGAAAAGGTTTTCAATTGTACATAAAATATCAGATTTAAAAAAAAAAAAAAAAAACTTGAAAATAATTTAGCGAAAAAGGAATTAGGTTTTATTGGTTGGCATTGAGAATTCCAATTGTATTGAATGCGCAACACAATATTATTCAAATAATAATAATAATAATAATAATAATAATGGAAATGAGTAATAAGTTCAATTGCCGTGTGCGTGCGTGCGTGCGTGCGTGCGTGTGACTACTATGTATGTATGCGTTTATAAATATTTAAACTCATTGTGCGTAGATTTTTTTTTTTTTTTCACACGACATTAATTGTAAAATGACCGCATTTTCATTACGTAAACAAAAAAAAAAAGTTCGTTATTTTTTAAAAGTGTGCACGCACTCGAATTGTAAATTTTAACGTGAGATCGGGGGGGGGAGGGGGGGTTAATATTAAATTCGTTCATTTCGGTGTAGTCAATTGAAAAAAGTTATTATAGATACAACCGCGTGCAAAGATGCATGGAAACAACAATTGACCGAAAGTAACCCGGTGTAAATCATCATCATCATCATCATCGTGGAGTGTACGATGATGATGATGATGATGATGATCGAGTGTGCAAATTGCATGAAAGACTTTATGGTGTCGGTGGCCTGGGCTTTTTGTTTTTTACCCTGTCAGTGATGTTTGCTGTTTGTTCGTTTGTTTGTTTGTTTTTTTTTATCGTTTGTTTTCGTCTTTCGTCGTCATTTTGTAAATTTGATTGGTAGCATCCAGTTATTATTATTATGTAGCGTCCCCCCCTTCTCACGGTCGTAACAGTTTTTTTTTTTTTGTGCGTGTTCGCACACGTGTGTTGTCTTTGCCTTTTTTGACGAAAAATGTTTGATGCAGTTGTTTTCTGTCTGCCGTGCCCGGTCACCTCGACCTACCTAACTTCAATCTTCATTTATTCCTTAAATGGTAAACAATTTTGTGTAACGGTGAAAAGAGTTCGACGTAAAGGGCCCCGGGTTTTCCCAAGATTTAATTTTGTCACAATCGAACAAACAAACAAACAAACAAACAAAAGTATTTTTTTAAAATTAAAATTTGATTTTCTTTCCCCCCCCCCAAAAAAAAAAAAAAACTAAAAGATTTTCCACTTGAAATTTGAATAATAATAATATTTTGAACCTGTGTCGTATTACAATGGTCAAAGGCTCCTTTAGAGCCTACTTACTATTCGCGAACAAACAAACAAACAAACAAAATGTTTGTTGTGTCAATATTAACCTAAATTGCATATTTTTTGACACGATTAAACAAAAAGAAAAGAAATGAAATGAAAATGGCAATGCGAACAATGGGATCAAATATCATCTGTCGTTAACCTCCGTGCACGCACGCACGCACACGCACACAACCAAAAAGTACGACAAATTTTCCATTTTCCCAAATAGGAAATTGTTGTTTGTTGTTGTCGTTTGTTGTCTTAAAATAACCTTAACTCATCTATATATATATCTATCATATAATTATAACAAACATTTCGAGCGTCCTCTTCATTGACATTTTTTTTTTTTTTTTTTTTTTACGACCAATCATTTTTTTCATTGTGCAAGCAAAAAATATTCGGTTACCCCTTATTATTATTATTATTATTAATTTAATAATACCTTGATGGTACGACGAATCAAATTTTAGGTTGTTTCTTTTGTTATGATTTGCAAGCATTTTTTTTTTTTTTATTTGTCTTTATTTTTACTTTGTTCTGTGAACAGAAGCAAAAAAAAAAAGAAGGTACGAGTACGCATGCACCTGTCTCGAATGTCCTTAACCCTTTTTTTACCATTATTATTATTATTATTATTATTATTATTATTATTATTATTATTATTATTATTATTATTATTATCAATTGTGTCGTTTACTAATTGTTTAAAAGATAGGCGTAATATATATAAAAATAGAATCGAAATGAAAAAAAAAATTTCCCTCCCTCCCTACGAATATAGAAAGTAAAAATGCGCCAGGAGTGTGTGTGTGTGTGTGTGTGTGTGTGTGATAATTTTTTTTTTTTATCATGTTGGCACCTTTTCATACACGTACCACCTTGCACCACCGCCACCACCACCACGACCACAAATGGCATCAATTGAAAATTAAATTTAAAAAAAAAAAAATCAAATTAAAGAGAAATCAATTCTACATAAAAGAAACGAAACGAAACGAGAAAACCGGTTTAATTTTCCTTCGTACGAACATAATTAACTTGATGAATACAAAAAAAAAAAAAAAAAAAAAAAAAAATTAAAGATGAACGCAACGCTGACCGAGCACACATAATAATAATAATAATTATTATTATTATTTATTAATTTAAATAATAATAATAATAATAATGTTAACGACTTTGTTATTATCATCATTTCAAATTAAAAATTCAGTTCAATTGTTTTAAATTAAAAAATTTTTTTGTTGTTGTTCTTGCACGTTGTTGCCTTATCATCGTTTTGATAATTCAAAATTCAAGTTTAAATTATTATTATTATTATTCGGAAAAACCGGAAAATATTCACTTGAGCGAAGTTTAGAAAAAAAAATTTAAACGGTCTGGTGAGTTTTCACCGTCGCTGCCACGGGTTGGAAAACAAAAAAAGATTTTCAATTCTGGTATCTTCCTTTATATACCACCAAAAACGGTAATCGGTTGATTATTATTATTATTATTATCATTATTATTATTATCATTATCAATCATTACTGGCACACTAAGCATTTTGGCATCGATTGGAAAAAAATAGAAAAAGAAAAGTAATTTTTCTTACCTTTTGTAGTTTACCGTTAACGACTCGGTTGAATCCGCAGAATCAGGGCCGTATACAAGACAAAATATATCGTAGTCATTATTATTATTATTCATTCAACTTCTTCGATAAGCAGTGCATAACCTGAAAAGAAAAGAAAAAAGAAAAAAAAATTAATAATAATAATAATAATAATAATAATAATAATAAACGATAATTGAGTTTATAGCGATTTTAAATCCGTAACGTTATACATTCGATAATAATGATGATGATAATGATAATAATAATAATAATTAAATATGTGCGCAGGGCGGAATAAAAAATTATCCGGCTCGTTGCTCGACTGAAAAAAAAAATTTAAAAAAATTAATACCCGGTTTTTTTAATTTTTTAATTTTTTTGTATTTTTTTGTGTTGAAGAGGAAAAATGTCTGCCGCACCAGTGAGTCCATCTTTAAAAGATCTTCCAAAAGTAAACACCGATCTTAAATCACAATTGGAATGTTTCAATCAAAGAAATTTAAAAGATGTCAACACATTAGAAAAAAATATTTTGCCATCTGCTCAAGGTAAGTTTTCCTTTTTTTTTTTTTTTTTTTTTTTTTCTTTTCTATTGACACGACCGGTTTCACCGAAAAAAAAAAAAAAAACGAAGAAAAGGAAACTTGAAATGCCCAAAAAACCACCACCGCCTTCTCGTTTTTTCCATAAAAAGAAAAAGAGCGAAAGTTTTGTCGATTTTGGAATAATAATAATTATTATTTCGTAATCGATAATGATTGGTTAAACATTCGTAAGACAAAAAAAAGAGAAGGAAGGGAGGGAGAGATGGCGGCGGTGGTGGTGGTGGTAGTAGTGGTAGTAGGAGAAGAAAAAGAGGTAGGAAGAAAAGACGTGACAATTTTTTTAAAAATAAATTTGATAGAAAAAAAAAAAAAAAAACCACAAGAAAAAAAAAAAAAAAAAAACAAGTTTTCCTGCGGTGACTTTTCGTTTATCACGTGGGTCAGTGTTTTTTTTATTTTATAACCGGATATCCGGTTCTCTTCCATTTTGTTTTGTTTTTTTATTCCACGTAAAATTAAAATCGTGTTGAATAATCGAACGAGCGATCGAACAAACTCACGTTTTCAAATATTATTTTCGAAATCCACGTGTGTCATTATTCCACGGTAAAATGTCGGTTGTTGTTGTTGTTGTTCTGGTTGTTGTTTGTCCTTTTCCTTTTCGTGTTGGTCGTCAAATTGTCGTAGGTAGGCGCCAAAAATCGTCACAACATCATCGGTAATTATCGATTGTTTGTTTGTTTGAATTACAAGAAGTAAAATGTCATCGAACGAACGAACGAATCCCTCCCTCCCCGCCCCCTTCCCCCCGAAGTCAGCCATTTTTTTTTTCTTCCTTTTTTTTCGGTGTCAAAGATTATAATTGTCTGCTTTTTTTTTTTTTCTCATGTTTTTCTCATTAGATGTGGCAGCAGAAAAGACTCAAAAAGCTCTTCTAGAGGGCGTCGAAGCTTTCGATACGAGTAAACTTAAACACACGGAAACAAATGAAAAAAATCCACTTCCGGACAAAGAAGGTAAATTATAATAAAAAATCGAACATGTTTGTTTGTTTGTTTGTTTGTTTGTCGTGATTAAATTATTATTATTATTATTAACGATTCTCGTTCGTTTTTTTTGCTTTTTATGTTTGTTTTAGTTTTTGCTTCTTACACGACGATAGGAGCATGCAGTAAATAATAATAATAATAATAAAATTAAAATTTTGTCGCCTGAAAAAATAATTTCTTTCTTAACTTTCTTTTTTTTTTTTTTTTTTTTTTCATTGACGCCATTTTTGTATTTCTAAACTGATTATTATAATATGAAAGAAAAAGGAAAATCGTTCGTGATGATAAAAGAATTTTTAAAAAGAAAACTATATTTGGGCGAGAAAGTGGAAAAAGAAAGAAAGAAAGAAAAAGAAAAAGAAACATTTTTTTTTTCGTTTGCGATTGTTTTTTTTTTAATCTTTTGTCTTTTTTTTTTGCATGTTTGCATTCGTTCGCATTCCCACAACCTTTCGAAATCCTTTTTTTTTTTTTTCTTTTGCCACGTCTCGCTTTAACAGTCGTTTACCAAGAAAAAGTTCATCAGAAACTTTTCGACGGAGTCGAACATTTCGATAAGAAAACAATGAAACACGCGGAAACGCAAGAAAAAAATCCTCTGCCGGATCGCGAAGGTATGGTGTTCAACACGATGTCAACTTCCTCCCCTTTTTTCTAGTTCCACGATTTTTTTTTTTTTTTAATTTGTTCGAAATAATAATAATGATAAACGATTTGTTTTCCGCAGTCATCGAATTAGAAAAGGATAAAATGAAATTCATTAGCGGTATCGAAAGTTTCGATCCGACGAAATTGAAACACACGGAAACATTGGAAAAAAATCCATTGCCAACGAAAGAAGGTAACTACATAATATTACATATATATGTCTCTCTCTCTCTCTCTCTCACACCGTACCTTGAAAAATTTTTTTTCTTATTTCTTTAGTTATCGATCAGGAAAAGAAGGCCTAAGTCATCATTCACGTCATCGTCGTCGTCATCTTCGCCATCATCATCTTCATCACGATCATCGTTTTAGAAGAATATTTACAAGTCGACATTTTTTTTTTTTTCTATCTCTCTCTATCTCTCTCTTTATCCGGAAGTCAACTCGTTGAAGTCGCCAAAAAAAAGAAAACCTAAAAAGAAAAGAAAAAAATTATTATTTTACACGTTTTAAAAATTTCTAAATTTTTTTTTTTTTTTTTTTTAAGCATAAAAGATGACAATAAAATTTTTATAAAAAAAAAATTAATAATAATAATAATAAGCAATACGCGAATACATTTATTAAAAAATTTTTTTTTAAATTTAAAAAAAAAAGGCGGGAAAATTATTATTTTTTTTTTTTTTAGAATTTTTTTTTTTTTTATATACAACATATTTATATTAATTACATTTATACATATATATATTTATATTTATATTCATATTTTGTGATTCGCTTTAAAGATATTTTGTGAAGGCTTCAATTTTATTTAATAATAAATAAATACAAGAATATACATAATTATTTATTTATTTATTAACTTATCCTCGTGACGTATGATTAAATCATCGTAAACCCTCTTTTCCCTTCCCCCCTCCTCCCAACCAAGGGGGAATACCAAATTAAAAACAAAACATAAACATAAACATAAACATTTTGTCTGCTTTTCAATCATCATCATCAATTTTTTTTGTTTTTTGTTTTTTTTTTTTTATTAAAAATAAAAATAATAAAATTTATTTATTTTATTAAAGTAAATTATTGTTTTTTTTATTTGAAATAAAAAAATTATAAGTTAATAATTAACATGAAAGTATGTATATATTTTTTTTTGGAATGAAAAATGTTTATTATTATTATTATCATAACGATGTTTTTTTATGTTTTATGTTTTAGTGTCAATTCAAGTGGATTTTAAGGTGTTGTTATTATTTAGTATATTTATTGTAATTGGATGTGGAATTAAAATTCGTACAAATTATGAGAGGGATAATCCTTGCTGTTGCATGCCTTGTTTACACAAAGGAATATGTAGTCCTGTTAGTTCTTCTACTTATGAATGTATTTGCCCTACAGGATATTACGGGAAAAATTGTGAAAAATGTTACTTTATAATATATATACATTTTTTTATTATTATTATTATTATTACAATTCTCATCCCCGTTCCCATTCCCATTTATTTATATTTCGATTTGTTTTTCTTTTTCACTTTCAGCTACACTTGCTAAATGGTTTGGAAATTTAATAAATTTAAATCAATATAAAAAACAAAAATTTGCTTTAACCGGAAGATTATTTTGGTCAATTATAAATAACGTTCCCCTTTTACACGATTGTTTCCTACGACAATTTTATAAATGTAACAACAAATTAAAAATTTTTTTTTTAAGGAATATTTATTACTGTTAATTAAATAAAATAAATTAATTAAATTTTCTTGTTTTTAGCTGCAAATGATTTAGGTTCGTTTCCCGTTTGGCCCCTAACTCAAAATTATGTGTTTTTAAATTCATTTAATAATAATTCTTATTTATTAAGAGGAATCCCTCCTGTACCCATCGAATGTCCCACTCCATTGGGAATCAAAGGTTTTCATTTTTTTTTTCATCAATTTAAATAATTTTGTTTGTTAATAATAATAATAATAATAATAATGGATTTATTTACAGGACCGTCAAAATTACCCGATATCGATTACATATATAAAAAATTATTTTTAAGAAATCAATTTAAACCGTGTCCGTTGAAAACAAATTTAATTTTTGCTACATTTTCACAATATTTAGCTTATCAATTTTTAAAAATAAAATCATCCAACCACAATAATAATAATAATAATAATAATTTTATCGATATTTATAACGATGATTTAAACGAATCGGAAAATAATGTGAAAACATTGAGGAGCGGTATAAATGGAAAATTTAAAACGAGAAAAATTAACGGACAAGAATTTCCACCGTATTTAGAAGATGAACCATCGGTTTCAATGTATTATCCGAAAGTAATTATTAATTAATAATTGATTGATTAATAATTCATTTGATTAATCGATATAAGAAGAATATTAATTATTTTTTTTTTTTTGTTTTAGCCAAAGGGTAAGAAAACGGTTTTTCCAAAATGGGCAATGACAAATAAAATGTTTAGTGTTACACCATTTATGTTTTCAATGGCAACCATTTGGTTAAGAGAACATAATCGTGTGTGTGAAATTCTTGTTAAAAAATATCCAGAATGGAATGATGAAAAACTTTATCAAACTGCTAAAAAAATATTATTAGGTGAGAAAATAATAATTGTAGATTGAAAAAAAAAAAAAAAATTTAATTAATTGAATATTTATCGAGTGTTTTTTTTTTTTTTAAATAGGTGAATTACTAACGATAACAATTGAAGAATATATTCAACATTTGGCACAGTATAAAATGAAATTGATTTTCAAACCTAATCTTATTCATAACGAACCCATAACATTTAATGATGATATGCAGTTTGAATTTAGTTTACCTTTTCATTGGCATCAAATGTTACCTGATTCATATAATATTCAAGGACATCATTATAATTTATCAGATTTAGTTTTTAGTAATAATAGAATTGTTTTCGATCACGGATTAGATGCTGTTATCGATTTGATGGGAAGAACTCCTGCTGGACAGGTTGAAATCAAATTTTTTTAAAATAAGGTTTTTGTTATTTTATGGAGTATTATAAGTAATTGGTTATTTTATAAAGGTGACTTTTCAAAATTTTGGAAAAACATTTGGAAATGTTATGAAACAGTTGATCGAAGAAGGACGAAAGAGTAGACTTCATTCGTTTAATGATTACAGAAAATATTTCGATTTAAAACCTTATTCTAGTTTTAAAGATTTAACAGGAGATAAAAAAATTGGGAAAATATTACAGGATTTGTATGGTGATATTGATGCTGTGGAATTTGTTGTCGGTTAGTTTTTTTTCTCTTTTTACAGTTTCATGTTAGAAAAAATAAAATGATTAATTAATTTTATTTTTTTTTCATTCAGGAAGCTTTTTGGAAAAACACAAAGATACAGTTATACCTCCTACAATGATTTTATTATCTGGTCCTGTAGCTTTAAGAGGGATTTTAAGCAATCCAATAGGAACATCAGAGTTTTGGAAATCCTCAACCTTTGGTGGAAAAATTGGTTTTGATATTGTTCAAAAAGCCACATTACAAAAGTTGATATGTTTAAATTTAAAGCAAAATTGTAAAAATAACGTTTGGGTTTCATTTAAAACTCCTATTAATTTTTAAATTATTGTTTTTTTTGTATAATTTTTAATTAATTTTTTTTATAAGCATGTTTTTATAAATTTTTTTTTTTTTTTAAAAAAACTTCAAATAAAAAATTATAATTTTTTAAATGATTTATTTACCTTTAGTAATACGTTTACTGCTAATGAAGATGTAAATCATTATAAAATAAAAGCACAAAATTATTATAAATTATTATTTTTAAAATTCAAATAAAAATAAAAAAAAAATTATTCAAATTATCATGAGTACTTGAGTAGACGACATTACATTCTTAAATGTAAAATTCTGCGTAAATTTTATCGTGTCAATAGAAAACTTCGGTTGTTAATTTTTACAACTTAAAAAAAAAAAAAAATTAGGTTGCCTACCTTGTTCAATCTGCCATTGTTACTTAAAACTTGTGGGTGACTCAGATTTCGAATTAGTAGCTATATTATTTTCTATTCAAAATGGCTTTATCAATTCCTAAACCTCCTGGTGTTATGCAAATGCTGAAAGATGGAGCAAGAGTATGTATTACATATAGTAATTTTATTATTTTAAGTTAAAAAACTTTTGGTAAATAATAACAAATTGCGTACCCGGCACGTTTTTTATTTGTTGCACAATCCCTACTGTGTTTAATTTTTCAATTAACTTTTGTTTTAATGTATAATTGCAGTATTTTCAAGGTTTAGAAGAAGCAGTTTTTCGAAATATTTCTGCCTGTAAAGAATTCGCCCAGACTGTCAGAACTGCTTACGGTCCTAACGGAATGAATAAAATGGTTATTAATCATCTCGAAAAGTTATTCGTCACCAACGATGCGGCTACAATTATAAAAGAATTAGAAGTTGAACATCCAGCAGCCAAGTTAATGATTCTTGCATCACAAATGCAAGAACAAGAAGTTGGAGATGGAACTAATTTTGTGATAATATTCTGCGGAGCCTTGTTAGAAGCTGCAGAAGACATGTTAAGAATGGGATTGACTCCCTGCGAGATAACCCAAGGGTACGAATTAGCTTTAGAAAAAACATTGGAAATCCTTCCGAGTTTAACATGTTACGAAGTTAAAGATGCCAAAAATGAACAAAATGTTACTAAGGGAATAAAAACTGCCATTATGAGTAAACAATTTGGTCAAGAGGACTTTTTAACAAGTCTTATCACTAAAGCCTGTATCAGTATTTTGCCTGAAAAAACAACTTTCAATGTAGACAATATTAGGGTTTGTAAAATTCTCGGTGCTGGTCTCAACAGTTCTCAAGTAATTAATGGAATGGTATTTAAAAGATTTGTCGAGGGTGATGTCACCAAGAAAACCAATGCAAAAATTGCAGTGTACACTTGTCCTATTGATATTTCTCAAACTGAAACCAAAGGTACTGTTCTCATTAAAACTGCTGAGGAATTGAAAGATTTCAGCAGAGGAGAGGAATGTTTGCTAGAAAGTCAAATAAAAGCAATTGCTGATACTGGAGTAAATGTTATCGTGGCCGGTGGTAAATTCGGAGACATGGCTCTTCATTACCTAAACAAGTATAATTTGATGGGGGTAAGACTTAACAGCAAATTTGATGTGAGGAGAATATGTAAGACAGTTGGTGCTACAGCTTTACCAAGAATGGTCAGTACCATGTTCTCAAGTACAATTTGAACAATTTCTTTTCGACCGAAAAAAAAAAAATGATCATGTGAAAAACATACTTACCACAAATTGTTGTTTTTTTCTTAGACTCCTCCTACAGCAGAAGAAATTGGTTATGCCGATTCTGTTTTTGTCGATGAAGTCGGAGAAACATCTGTAACAATCTTTGAAATAAATGGAAAGGAATCAAGAATTGCTACGATTGTTATTCGAGGCTCTACCGATAACTACATGGATGATATTGAAAGAGCCATAGATGATGGAGTCAATACTTTTAAAGCAATGACTAGGGTAAAAATATATGGAAACGCAGAAAAAAAAAAAAAATTTATATAGAAAACTAAATACATGATTTATTTCTTAATGTTTTTCGAATTGTAGGATGGAAGGTTCTTACCTGGAGCTGGAGCTACTGAAATTGAGTTAGCGAGACAAATTTCATCATTTGCAGATACTCGTCCGGGTCTCGATCAATACGCAATCAAAAGATTTGCCTACGCCTTGGAAACATTTCCAAAAACTTTGGCTGAAAATTCTGGCGTGAATGCCAATGAAGTGATAACGAAACTCTACGCTTCTCACGAAGAAGGAAATAAAAATTTTGGATTCGATGTCGAGGTAAATATTTTGCCACCCTTTGTTTACATTTTTGACTTTCGTTTTCGATCATTTATAATTCCCTTCATAAAATTTCTTCATTTAATCTTTTTTTTCTTGTAGAAGGACACTCTTATTTTCGATGCGGCTGCAAATGAAATTTTAGATTTATTTATTACAAAATATTGGGCCTTAAAATATTCAGTGAATGCGGCTTGTACCATTCTCAAAGTAGATCAAATAATTATGGCGAAAAGAGCTGGAGGTCCGAAAAATAAACCACCCGAAGGAATGGACGACGATTAAATATTTATTATTATTATTATCATTATCATTACCTTTTTTGAATTGCGTATTAATAATATGAAAATAACTTTTGTTTAAGTTTTGTACTAAAAATATTTTTTTTACAATTATTACGTAACTGATTCACACCATTAACGAACGTCTTTTTCAATTTTTCATTCCGTGAAAATAATCTGAAAAAAAAAAAATTAATATAATTTAATTATAATGTTAACTTTTCATTAATAAAATTTATAAACAAATTATTGTTTAAATTTTTTTTTTTTTCAAAAAGATTTTCCATTTCCTCATACTCACCAAATATTAAGCGAAGTGAATGTAAATTGATGACGTATTTCCTTTAAAAAAAATTTTTTTTTTTTTTGTTTTGATATTTCAATCGTTCATATTCTTCGATACGTGTGAAAACCTTATCATTCTTCCTTATCAAAATTTATCAAATGAAAAAGTTCCCTGAAAAAGTGTGACGTAAAAATTTTCCCAACCCTAAAAACTGAATAACATACAATTTTCCATTTAAAAAAAAAAAAAAAAAAAAAAAAAAAACATAAACAAACGACACTTTAGGTTTTAAATTAAATAAAACGGAACAAATTATTTTTTCAAAAAAATTTTTTTTTTTTAATTAAAAATAATAATAAATTTAAATTTCAATCAACAATTAAGCAGCAATCGACTCCATTCCTCCTTATGATTTCAATTAATAATAATAATATTAATAATAATAATAATTAAAAAATTAAAAAATAAAAATTTATAAAAATAAATTTCTATAACATTTAAAAAACTTCAACAATAACAATAATTTCAAAGTTTAAGGCGTGGTAATAATAATAATAATAATAATAATAATAATAATAATTGCATTCGAATTAATAAATAAATAATAATAATAATAACGATTATTATTATTATTATTATTATTATTTCAATTGATTTAAAAAAAAAATAAAATAAAATAAAAATTAATTTTTATTTAAAAATATGAGGTAGTCAAACATTGCATTCGTTTTTTCCATCGATTCGATTTCCCCCTCCCCCCGAGATACCGCCCACTTCTCTCTCCCTTCCTCCCTCTCACCCCCACCCCCCAAACAAAGTTAACAAAAATAAAAAAATAAAAAAAATTATTTGATTTAAAATAAATTAAGGGTATGTCATTTCACAATTCACCCGATTATTTTATATTAATAAATAAATAATAATAAGTGAAAGTTAATAACAATTCAATTTACCGTCCTCGAACTATAATAATAATAATAATTAATAATAATAACGCTAATAATAATAATAATAATAATAATATTGATTTCAAATTTTAAATTTACAACAATTGTTTTTTTTTCAAATTCGTAAATTTTTATTTTTCTCACTCGTCTCCCTCTTCCTCCTCCTTCTCCTCCCTTACTCCGACCCTGTTTGTTTTTACTACTCGATTTATTATCATTATTAACAACTAATTAATTATTAAAATAAAAAAAAAATTTAAAGGATTTCAATATAATAATAATAATAATAATAATAATAATAAATTTTAAAAGCGCGACTCCTGCATTTGTTCGTTCGTCCTTCAAATGATTATTATTTACGTGAGCGAATGATCCCTCTCCCACTCCCCCCACTCTCCCCGTTGACGATTCATCATTATTATTTAAATATCATGAAAACATTATTGCATTTTTACCTCTTCCCTTTCCCCCTCCCCCTCCCCCTCATCCCTTTCCCTTTTTCGTTATTTAATCGGGTAAATTAAATTCTTTTATAATTTTCCAACCGATCTAATAATAATAATAATTAATAATAATAATAATAACAATAAGATAATAATAATAATATTAATAATAATAATAATAATAATAATAATAACAACAATAAGATAATAATAATAATAACTTTTGATATTTTTTAACTAATATAAATATAAATACGATATGATTTTTTTTTATTATTTTGTTTGTTTATAATTTAATTCGCGTTTGTTTGTTTGTTTGTTTCTTCGTTTGTTTTTGTTTATATAAATGCAATTTTTTTTTTTTTTTTGGGGTAAAAATGCATTTTAATTAGGTCCCCGTTTAAAAAAAAAAAAAATCGATCGATCAATCGATCTATCGATAATTTTAATTGACTCAAAGTTAATTGATAAAAAAATCATTTCAGGACTTTTCCCACACCACGTCCTCCATTTCCGGTTATTATAAAAAAAAAAAAAAAAAAAAAAACATATTGAGCAGCAAAAAAAAATTAAATCGTCCTTCCGGCGATATCCCCCTTGACGACGATGATGATGATGATAGTATTGATACTAATAATAATTAATTCGATGATTAGGTTTTTTCTTTTTTTTTAAATGGCATTTTAAATGGCCTTTTTTTCCTCCGACGGTCATTTCATTTTTTTTTTTTTTTCTTTTAATTTTTGATTTCGCTCCATTTTTTTTTTTTTTTTATTAAAATCTCTACTCCTATCTCTATCTCCTTCTCCTTTACCCATCTCTTTCTTTATCTTTTTTTTTTTTTAAATGATTTTTCCGCCGTCCTGTAAAAAAAAAAAAAAAAAAAAAAAAAAAAATTTTCTTTCAATTCAAAAAATACTTGAAACAAATCAAACCGTTCAAATTTTCATCATCTCCCTAAAATCAAGTAATAAATTCCTTTTTTTATCTCTCTCTCTCCCCCTCTCCTCCCCTCTCAAATTGTAATCTTAAAACAAACAATAGTCGAAATTAAATCGGGGGAGTCTCAATTCTCTCTCCCCCTTTAAATTCATAATTAATCCCACGGATTATTATTATTATTATTATTATTAGGATTTAAACGCTTTTCCGAGGTATTAAATATAGAATTAAAAACAAACAAACCGACAAACAAACAAAGTAATAAAAAAAAAAAAAAAAACTGGTTCGATTCTTTCGTATCTTATCATCGCCCAATTAAAATAATAAGAATATCTGTGTGACGCTTTTAGGAGTTTTACCTCCTCCTCCTCTTCCCTCTTTCCCTCCCTCTCTCCCTCCTTTTCCTTCGTTCCCTCCCTTTCTCTCTCCCCTTGACATCTTCCTTCCCACTCTTATTTAGTCCGGATGTTGTTCGTGACACTTGAACAGAAAAAGGGGGATGACGCGGTTAATAACCCCAAAGAAAGAAATTGCCCTTCCTTTTGGTCATGATGCATGATAACCAAAGAGTAAACAACGTTTTTTTTTTTTTTTTTTATATAAATAAAATAAATAAAATAAAATATTTTATTTACCTCATTAGTTTCAAGTTCCCTTTTCAAGGGCACGGAAACGGGTTCTATTATAATATCATCATCCGACTTATCATCGCCTACGCAGTGTATTAATTGCATTATTGAAGCACCGAGAAGAAACGTTGATCCTGCTATTATAAAAGACGTCGTGTACGACTCCGTTTGATCAAATATGAACCCTACAAAATGACCGAAAATTTTTTTTTTTTAAAAAAATGTCGTTTTACGACTCGTTTTTAATTTTTTTTTGTTTATCGCCGTGATAAAGCCTTACCCGCCATCGGAGGACCTAATGTCATCGGTATGGCACATAAACCCAATAGAAATCCAATCGCTTGAGATGCTCCCTTTTGACCGCATATCTTAAAAGCAACCGGACCCATGAGACTCACGAAACAACCGTCGAATATTCCCATAGAAAGACAAATAACTATGAGACCATAATAATTTTGTACTACGGCTATCAACATCGTCAACAAACCAAGGCACACAAACGATATCTGCAAAAAAAAAACAAAACTCGATGATAATGATAATAATAACAACGACGACGACGACGAATAAAAGTTATGTGATTTTTTCCCTAACGACTTTTTTTTTTTTTTTTTTATTTTATTTTATTTATTATTAATTAAAATACCCGGTTCAAACGACTTTCGTATTATTATTATTATCATTATTATTATTATTAACCTGTTGTAACGTGATAGTGTTAACTTTTTTAAAATCCGCAACTTTTCCGGATATCAAACGACCCAAAAGTGATGTGGCAGCTATGCATTGAATTAATATTTTACCATCGTATTCTTCGTTGAACGTTACGTTCACATACGAGACCAAATGTACGAAAGTGACGAAATACCCGAAGAGTGAAACCGGAAGTGCGATTATCCATATTAAAAATTTTCTTATCTTCCATATCTCGACGTTTATTATCGATTTAAATTTTGATTTGAACGTGAATCCGTGTCTTTTCTTCGGTTTCGGACTCTTTTTCAAAACGGGTTTGAAAACTAAGGCACAAACTGAAAAAAAAAAAAAAAAAAAAGAAAGTTTTAGCAGACGATTATAGCTTTAGCTGGAATTTAAGCAACAATCATTATTATCATGCATAATGCATGCATTTTACCCACGTTATATATGTTTTACTTTTAGAAAGAGTGAGAGAGAGAGAGAGAGAGATAAAACGAACAAGAGCTTTGCCCTTTAAAAATTTTCTTTTTCTTTTTTTTCCTTCTACTCAATGACGGAAAATTATTGTTGCGCCATTCACTATGAGAGAAAATTAAAATTTCTGAATGAAAATATATAAATAAATTAAGGTGAAATAAAATTACGATTCCAAGGTTGTATGATTGTCGTTCGAGAAAGACCTACTAAATTTAACATATCTTGATTTTTGAAATGTTTTTTTTTTTTTTATTTTATTTTAAATCATCCGCATCCGTATCCGGTTCCATTTCCCCCCCCCTCCTCCTCCTCTTTTCCCTTTCCCTACAACCTAAATACTTAAAGTTGGCAACCTTCGATCTATCTCTTCCTTTCCTTTCCATTTCTTTTTCCACCTGTTTTAATTATCATACCCTAAGTAAAAACTTACACACACGCAATTTTAATCATTTTAACATTTACTCGATCGAAAGGGCATTATTATTATTAATTATTATTATTATTATTATTATTATTAATTTCAACTTATGGGAAAAAATCGGTTATCGTATGTATATATATGAAAAAAAAAAAAAAAAAAAAAGAAAAAATAGATAAAAAATCGTTTCGCGCCATAAAAGACTTAGTCATTTTGAGGTCGAAGCACTTCTCTCTCTCTCTCTCTCTCTCTCCCTCTCTCTCTCTCTTATTAATCTCACAAAGTCTTTTTTAAAGCTTTGTTTAAATCTCACATTGATAACAAAAAAACGCGCGAGTTGCACGGTATTATTATTATTATTATTATAATGATAATGATAGTTACCTAATATTAAAATCATCAAAAACGATACGCCCAAAAAACATCCTTTCAATTCGAAATTATCGATGAGAGCTTGAAGGAAATAAGGGAAAGCGAGCGTGAAAACGGAACTTCCGGCCGTGGCAAAACCGTTTGCGACTCCGAGATATTTCGTAAAATAATGACCGAGTATGATCAATGATGGACTGTATGCCAAAGAAGCTCCCACTCCGAGAATGATACCAAAACTCGCGTACAAAACTTCGACCTGTTTAAAAAAAAAAAAATCCAACTTTTATTATTATTATTATTATTATTTATTATAAGTATGAGAGAAAGAGAGAGAGAGATTTACGTTGTTTGAGAAAAACGATGAGAGAACGAGGCCGCCGATGGCCAAGGTACCGCCGAGGAATGTCGTCATTCGTATCCCTATTTGATCCGTTAGAATTCCGGCGACGGGAGATAAGAAAAATGTCATTCCGATTCCCAAAGACCCCACCAAAGCTGTAACAAAATCAATCATTCATTCAATTATTATTATTATTATTATTATTAATAAATTACGATGGTGGTGACAATGATGATGATGATGATGATACTCTTATCGGACGACAGAATTGATTAAAAGAAAAAACGACAACAACAACAACAACAATAATCGTAAATCAATTGATTTTTTAAATTCATTAGCCATAATCTGACGTCACTCACAGAAACGATTTGACGTCACTTGTGTTGTTATCATTATCATTATCATTTAATATGTGTCCGAAAAAATGATAATGATAACGATTACATGTATTATAAATTCAAATATATTCTAATAATATTTTTCCTCGCCACTCCCATTACGTCCCATTATAATTAATTATATAATTTAATAAATAAATAAATAAAAAGAAAGGAAAAAATAATAATAATAATAATAATAATAATAATAAATTTATTTTAAAAAAAAAAAAACAGGATTTAAGGTCGCGGTCAATGTTTCGTCGGCGTTGAATTTTTTTTTTACCAATTTTCTATCACGTTATCATATTGATAAATAAACCCGCCGCGTGTGCCGGCCTCATCCCGATAACTTAAGACCTAAGGTTCACTTTTTAAAAAAAATCCCTGAAAGAAGCAGGGAAGAGAAAGAGAGAGAGATAGAGAGAAAGAAATCCGAAAAATGAAAAAATTTCAAATTTTTTTTGGTGTATCAAAGGACGAACGTGGTACAACTTGAACCTAAAATTTAAAAGGTTATAAATATAAAGGTTGAACCTGAATTTGTTTTCTCTCTCTCTCTCTCTCTCTCTCTTATCAATTCCGACCTCGCTTTCATTATTATTATTTCTGAAATTCGGATGCGAAAAAAAAAAAGGAAACCGGAAAAAATTTTCCTTTATTATAAAGGGATAAAATAAAAATTCCAAAATCGTATTTTGTTTTTTAAGGTGGCACACACAACGAGCCTTCCAGGCATTGTTTTGTCTTATTATGTATGTTCTCAAGGGTACAAACCCGTGGAAAAAAAAAATAAGAGACACACACACACAGATAGAACACCACACTATAATTTGTAAGAGAGAGAGAGAGAGAAAAACAGACACAGACACACATAAGACGTCTGGAATCCTCTAGGCGTTGCCTAAACAAATCAATTATTCCAAAATATTTTTCCATAATTTCAACTCTATCAATCATAGTAATAATAATAATGATCATAATAATAATATTTCGATTACGAAATAAAAATAAAAAAAAAAGGAAAACTTTTTTTCTTATTCTTTTTCTTCTTCCACTTTTTTTTTTTTTTTTGGTAAAAGGACGTGGAAATAATAAAAAACTTTTTTTCTTTTTGTTGTTGTTGTTGTTTAATCCTGTTTTAACAGGAAGTGACGACAAAAATTATAAATCCCTTTATCAACCAAATGGACAGGTGACCTTTCGTAACTGCGTCATTTCGTAGTAGTATTAGTAGTAGTAGTAGTACAACCTATTTTTTGTCGTATTTATTATCACGAAGGTAAATTTTGATTGACAAATGATAAAACGCCATTGGTTAGACCTAATAGACAAAAACAACTTTGAGAGAGTGAGGGGGAGAGAGAGAGAGAGTGAAAACATATATTAAACCTTTTTTACGCTTCGAGACCACCATTACCATTCGCAACCTTGCGTCTAAAATTACCTTGCTTAATAACAAATAATTTTTTCTTCTTTTTCTAATTTATTTTCTCCCTCCCTCCCCTCTCTCTCTCTCTCTCTCTCTCTCTCTCTTAATAAATTAAATTTTATTTATTTATTTTTTCGACACGAGACAAAAATACAATAACAAAGCAGACAAACTCAAATTACAAAGAAAAGAAAAACAAAAACAAACACAAATAAAAACGAAAAAAAGGCCATTTTATTAATTTGCAAACAACGTATGAGGGGAGCCCTCACCCCCCCCCCCGCCAAAAAAAAAAAAAATTAAAGACAAAAATCAACGAGTAATTAATTTTCTTTTCCATTCTATTTCATTCTCTCTTTCTCTTCCTATTCATTTTAAAATGCATTTTAACATGCATGCGTGCATTTCTGTTGATGAATGACGACGACGACGACGACGCCGATTTTAATCTGTCGGAACATTTCCTCATCATCATCATCATTATTATTTTCCCCTTCTCACGTTACGACAAATATATATATATATATAACCTCAACATGTCGAATTTATTTATTTTTTCGAAAATTTCAACCATTCGTACTAGATTCGTACGTTCGTCCGTTCGTTCATTTTTCGTGCGTATGGACCATTCATCCAAGGCGAATGTACTGATCAAGAATGCAGTTTGTTTATTTGCACGCATATTGCATATTTCAAGGTATTCTCTCTCTCCCTCTCATTCTCTCTCTCTCTCTCCCTCTCATTTTCTCTCTCTCTCTCTCTTTCTTATAGAATCATCTTTTTTTCAAGTTTCACACACGTGCATGGCTTTCATACGCACACAACACGACCTTTGCGAAAAAAACCAGGCAGGTTCCGCGTAAACATGGTACAAAAAAAAATCATTGACTATTTCCAGTCTCGCTCGTCATTATTATTATTATCATTTATGTGATTTCAAGTTCGTTTTGATACCTCCTGTTTAAACTCATTCAAGACCTACTTCTTTTACGTCTCTCTCTCTCTCTCTCTCTCTCTATTTCGACAACCTGCCGTTTAATATATTCGCAATAAAAAAAACTTGTGACGTAGTTAAAAAAAACATCGTTTTTTTTTTTTAAACTTTGCTGGAATATTTTATTTTCCAGATTTTCGTGTGTGTCGAAAGATGACACGATCGATCGATCGATCGTTCGATCGATTCATCGATCCATTCCATTTTAATTCGGTAAAAGCGCGCGCGCACACGCGCACACACACGCACAAGAATTTCCACATTCCATCATCAACTTTTAAAACTTTTTATTTTATTTTATTTTTTTTTTAAATGCTAAATTTTCCTCCACGTTCAAGGGTAACGACAATTTTTTTTTTTTTTTCCTTCATTTTAAACTTTATATATTTATTTAATTACACGGGGGGGGAAAGAATTTAAAAAAAAAAAAAAAAAAAAAAAACGAACCGAAAATTTTTTTATTTTCAGGTATATCCCTCTCGCAGGAATGAAAATAAACAATAAATAAAAATAAATAAATAAATTGACGGTTTGTAAACATTAAAAGATTAACGGGGTTTTTAAATAAATTAATAAATTATCCATAAATCATTCGGTCCTTGGGCACAAAAAAAAAAAAAAAAAAGAATCGTAGTAACGTGTGAATTAACAAATTCCGCCATTTTTCATCATCCATTCAGACGACACACACGCCCGTGAGACAGAAAGAGAGAGAGAGAGAAAAACAAAAAAAAAAAAAAAATTCGACCCGTACTCTTCTTCTTTTATTATCATTATCATTATTATCATTATTATTATTAATATAAATTTTAACAAAACCTTATTATTTCTTTTTTTTTTTTTTAAAAAAACGACCTTTGACGAGTTTAAACAAACTCGTGATACTTAATATTGTTTTAAAAAAAAAAAATTTATTTATTTATTTTTAAATGGAAAATTCCTTATTTAATTTGAGAATGTCTTCCCCCCCCTCTCTCTCTCTCTCTCTCTAACTAATTAAATGAATTTACGACGTTATCTAAATCATTGATATTATTATTATTATTATTATTATTTTAATACCGCGTATCAATTCGAATCCCCTCGTCGTCGTCGTCGTCAGTGTTGACGACATTCGTTGTTTTTATAATAAGGCAATCATTATTATCAATTTTTTTTTTTTCCCCCTTTCGGGTTTTTTTCGAAATTTAGGTTAAAAAAAAGAAGAAATAATAATAATAATAATAATTTTTTTCTCTTTCGTTTCAATTGTATACAAAAAAAAACTAAATGATATTTATTTATAATTTTTTAAATATCGAGTCGGGTAATAATAATAAATCCAAATTATGTATTATTAAGTAATTATTAAGTTACGACAACCCGTTATGAAAAAATGAGAGAAAATTATTATTATTATTGCTTCAATGACTTTTTACTTTTCAGTTAGAAATAATAATAATAATAATAATAATAAATCGATTCGTTTTTTGATTTGCGATGTGAGATATTTCTATACAAAGAAAATTCCGAATATCCTAAAGAGAAAAAAAGTCTGTCGCCATTTTAAAAAAAAAATGGAAAGAAAAAACAAAAAACAATGAACTCAAACGTGCGCGAAAATTACTATTATTATTATCATTATTACTATTATTACTATATTATTATTATTATTATTATTATTATTATTATTATTATTATTATCATTATTATTATTTTACGTTCGAGAATCCTCCGTACGTATTTCCTTTCCTTTCTCTCAATTTTGCAATCGATTGTAATTTATAAAAAAATTTTTTTTTTTTTTTTTTTAAATTTTTTATGCACTGATTCTCCTCCTCCATTATCATTGATAACGATTCGATTTTATCAGTAAACACGCACACGCACACACACACACACACACACCGTCCATAATTTGTTTTTGTAACGAAAAATAAAACATCTTCTTCCAAAAAAAAGAAAAAGGAAAGAAAAGCCTGTGAAAACTGACACTTTCCATGTCACACCAAGGGAGTACAAACAATAATATTTATTAAAAAAAAAAAAGAAAACAACTGAAAACCTGAACGAGAGAGAGAGAGAAACAGAGAGAGGAACAGAAAGAGAGAGAATGAGAGAGAGAGAGAGAGAAACAGAGAGAGGAACAGAAAGAGAGAGAATGAGAGAGAGAAAAACAGAGAGAGGAACAGAAAGAGAGAGAATGAGAGAGAGAGAGAGGGAGAAACATTAACAATTTAAATAATAATCAAAAAAATAAATAAAATTAATATTATTAATTATTACTCTTTGTTATTTAATTTTTTTTTTTGTTTTTCTCGCCAACGAAAATTTCAAAAAAAACGGTTTCTCTTTTCTCTCTCTTTCTTTCTCTTTCTCTCTCTCATTTGAACGAACGTCAAAACCATTTAACGCCTTATTTACATGTTGAAAATTTTTTTTTTTTTTTCCCGATAATTCAGGAAACTTGAATGCGTCGTTAATAATGTAATTATTATTACTTTTATCTTATACGTGACAAAACTTTTCTCTCTCTCTCTCTCTCTCTCTCTCTCTCTCTCATTCGTTTAAATGGTACTTATTTAGCTATGGCGACCTTTTAAATTTCATTAACTGATACCACCTGATTAACGAAAAAAAAACCCTCGTCGTTTCTACATATCGGGCTTGACACGAACGAAACAAGAAAAAAAAAAAAAAAAACAATCGTACCTTAATTTTTGAATCGTACCTTACATTCGAACCTTCACGCGCACGCGGTAGGTATTGCGAGGGATGATATAAATAATTTTCTCATAAATTTCATATCAAGTAATAAAATACAATAGTCAAGAAAAAGCGTGGAAATTTAAACGCCTCCGACGAATTCGAATTCACGAACAAACCCACAAAAAAAAGCGAAAAACAAAAAACATAAATTTACCATCTGAATGAACTTTGACCCGAACGGGGCGGCATTCAAATAAGTTTTTTTTTTTTTTTAATACGTAGTAAAATTGAATTTTTCATATTTATGAATACATAAATTAATAAATCCTTTCACCAACTTTTTTTTAAAAAAAACTTCAAACATGAATATTAATAACAAAAAAAAATTTTAATTAATTACTTAACGAAATAATAATAATAATAATGATGATGATGATGATGATAATAATGAGAAAAAAAAATCCTGAATCGTGCCTTGGAATATATTTCAAAATCTTTTAATCATTTATTCTCAATTTGGAAAAATTTTTCCTTTTCATTTTCCCCTTTTCCCCCCTATCATTCTTTTTTACCCCCCTCTCCTCCCCTTTTCCTCCTCGCCTCGCTCGCCCTCCCAGATAAAAAAAAAGTAAAAGTATAGATTTCAAATAATAATCAAATGTCGCTAAATGATGCAAATAATTTTCTCTCGGTCAGAGAGGTCAGCAGTGAAAAAAAAAAAAAGATATGATGACGTCGTGTGGAAAGATTAAAAAAAAAAATTCATTATTATTATCATTATTATTATTATTATTATTTTTTTTTTTTTGCAAATCAAATAATTATGCTTTGTGTTTATGAAAAAAAAAATAAATAAATAATAATAATAATTATGTAAGATAATATTTTAGCATTAAATGTCCGGATTTTAAAACAAGGTAACAAATTAATCTGACAAGGCAACATACGACTACGTACTACGACCGCAACAACAAAAACAACAACAACAACCATACCAACAACAACAAAAACAACAACAACAACCATACCAACAACAAACAACAACAACAACCACACAAACAACAACAACAACAAACGCAAAAAAATTTTTAATACGTAATAGATTAATTAAAAACAATACACGCCATGAAAAGATGTAAAAAAATAAAAAATAAATAAAATAAATAAATAAATAAATAATGAAACTTATTAAAATAATAATAATAATAATAATAATAATAATAATAATAATAATAATGATAATGATAATAAACGACGTCAACATTTATAAATCTTTTCGATGACTCAAAACAAAAAAAAAACTACGTTCATTTTACATTTTAGAAAAAAATTATATCGGATAAAATATTATTTAAAGACGCCATATTTTTATTAATGATATAATAATAATAATAATTAATTAATTAATTAATAAATATAATAGGACCTAAATTAGTCAATAATAGTCATCATTTAACAAACTAAAAATTATGAAATTGATGAACCAAAAAAAAGGTTTTTTTTTTTTTTTTTAATAATTTTTCCTTACTGAACCTTAAAACTACCATCATAAAAAAAAGGCACGCATACTCTATATAATTATGTACGTGAATGAATGAATGAATGAAATAATAATGATAATAATTAACTCTAATTAGGTCATCATACAGGTAAATGACTAAATCGGTCATTAAAAAAAAAAAAAAAAAATTAATAATAATTACGTTATCGAAATTTTTTTTTTTTTTTTTGAGAAAAACTAATAATAATAATAATAATAATTAACGTAACGTGTGGGTCCTAACATTGACAAAAAAGAAATTTTTTTTTAACATTTGACCCCCCCCGATAGATATTTTACGGAAGTAGATAAAAATAAAAAATATGGAGGACGACGATGTTAGTTTTCACCCAATAAAAAAAATTGATAAATCTTAATATTATTATTATTATTATTATTATTATTTAATAATGACACGTTTTTTAATCGTCGTCGTTGTAATAATAATAATAATAATAATAATAATAATAATAATAATAATAATTTTTACGTGCGAAGAAAATCCTACTTATTTATCCTATACTACTAAAATCCTATTTATTTATTTATAAATCGCGTATCTCTCTCTCTCTCTCTCTCTCTCTCTCTCTCTCTCTCTATCTCTCTCTTTGACTTTTAAATATTTAAATACAATAAAATATTAATTTAAAGTTTTTTTTTCCCCCTATCTATGTCAGTGGTGAGAAAATTAAATAAATAAATAAATAAATGACCCTTTTGCCCTGGAGTCTTTAGAGTATTTTATTTATCCAATAAATAAATTTCAAATTTATTTATTTATTTATTTATTATTTTTATAATAATTATTATTTATTAAATTGAAAGAATCAAAAAAAAAAAAAAAGAAAGAACCAAATGGAATGTGAATAATATTTTATATCTTATCATTCATTAATCTGTATCCAACTATCTATTGATTACTATCATCATTATCAAATGCATGCTTACATGTGCCCACTATTTATATATACATATATATATTATTATTATTAATTTACAAGTCAAATTCTCTATCTGTTGTTAATAATAATATTAATAATAATAATAAGGAGATGATGGCCTTCATAAAATCAAGCCTAGCAACACATTAATACACTTGGTATTATTATTAAGTAAATTTTAAAAAAATTTTCATTTCCCCCCCCCCTCCTCTTCTTCTTTACCTGCATTTAATTATCAATTAAAATATAATAACAATAATAATAATAATAATAATAATGATAAGTATTTTTTTAATTAGGTAAATAATAAAAGATTCACTATAAGTTTGAATTATTATTTGAATATGTTCCAGGTTTTTTTTTTTTTCCTTACTTGCTCTTATATAATATTTAATATGATTTGTCGCATAAATGTCATTAATAATAATAATATTCCCTTCACTTGTTTAATTACTTTATCGAATAATTCCACAAGTTGTAGTAAAATAAGAACATGAATGTAAAAGCTAAATGTAATGTAGTGGTAAAATTTCATTAAATTTGAGATTAAAATATCATTATTATGTTGTTTAATATATATATATATATATATGCCTTTCATTTTTCCCCTGTTTTTTTTTTTTTAATGATTAGATTTCGAAGATTAGTATTAGTTAATAAATGTCATGTGTTTGTCTCTCTCTCTCTCTCTCTCTCTTGTAAAAACTAATGAAATATTATTTAGTCACATTACTTCTCATTAGTATGTTCATTTGAAAATAACCCATGTGACTTTGAATATCATTTTATTTTACAATAATGTGTAAATGAATTAAAATTAACAATTAATAATAATATTAATTGTTGCTTAACAATAATATTTTACAGATAATCTCTCCCACACACATACATATATATATACACACATTATTTTTTTTTTTTTAATTAAAGTGATAAGTTTTATTATAGATAATAATACTTATCTGATGAGTTTGTGATTGATTTGTTAATTCACAAAAAAAAAAAAAAATTAAAATTTAAAATTTACGTTTGATACACGTAAATTTTAATTTTCGCTTATCAATTCAAACACATGAAACTGTTTATAATAAATAATTAATGTTTAACTTGCTTACCTGCTTTAGTCGCTGCATTATCAACTCCATCATTTTCTAAATTTTTTTGCAATTCATTATAAATAACACTAACTGAATTAATTAAACCGAAAATAAGGCCGTTACATGTAAAACTAGCTAAAACAACGAACCAACGTCTAACACTTTTAGTTGCAGGTTCTTCAGGTACTGTATCGGCATTTCCATTTTTCATTAATTCGATCTTGATTGTATTTTTTTCGACTATTTTCCCACCGTCGGAATCATTTACACCTGTCGAATTCATTATGTAAAATGATTTTCATCACCGTTCTTCGGTCCGTTGCTTTGAAGGAGTGAGAAAGAAGTTCAAACGTTACTTTGGTGACTACATCCTCTCCATGCTGTTTCGTTGAATTTTAAAATACAATGTTGCCAAATTTATTAAGCGCGCGCAATTAACTGTTTCCCGGTGAATGCGGCAAATTTATTTGCCGCGTCATCACTTTTTTTTCTTTTTTTTAATTATACCTGAATTTTTCTTATAAATAATATCTTTTTACAATTGTAAAATAATTTTAAAATATTCCTACGTAAAAAAGGTAAAAAAAAAAAAAAAAAAACTCGAATATGATTCCTGAAGTGCTTCAAAACACTCCGAAGTTATTACAATTAAAAGTTTATCTGAAATTTTATATTGTTAATTAGTTACCATATTTAAATTTACCGCCATTTTAATTATCCAAAGAAAATTTACTGTTAAATATACACAGCCTAATACATTTTGAAAAAAAAATTCGTTGAAAAACATTGTAAAAACCTTTCTCTTATTCTTACCTTCCTTTTATATATATATTTCCGCATTATTAAATATCCTTTTGGAAAATAACTAAACACGCTACGTGTAAAAAACAAATGCAGAATCATTTGCAACATTTATTTCTTCAATTAACCTCCATTGATGTCGTACTAACTTTAATATCTTTTTTTTTTATATATATTAATATCTTAAAAATTGCAACAGATAGAAAAAAAAACTTGGTAATCGAAAATCAAACTCATTATGAACCTTTAAAAAAAATTTTCAATTTTTCTATTTAAAACCGTACAATACCCATAATAATAATAAAAATATATATTAAATATACAAAACCTTTTTTTTTTTTGGTGAAAACTTTAAAATATACATAACATTTAAAAAAATAAAATTTATTTCGCATTCAAATCCGACGCATACTTTTTCAATTAAATAATTTATTTAATTTTTATATAAATGTTTTTCTCTCATTTACTGTAAAAAAAAAAAAAAAAAAAATGTAATTATACACCGATTGCTTTAATCAGTCACTTTTCCAGAATTTTTTTTAAAATTGAGAGCCGTTTCTTTTATCGATAACATATCATCATCTAACAATTGCTCGATTTTTAATTTTTCTTCTGAATCTGTTGTGGTTAAAACTTTGAGAACCAAATCTGAAAATTACAAAAAATTATTAAAAAAAAGGTTTTTGGGGGGGTCAACTCGTTTTGACGAGTAAAATAATTACCGTGATATTTTTGCAAAGCGCTAAACGTTTCCGATGGCAGACTGCTTTGTAAAAATGACAAAATATTTGATACGAATTTTCCTGATGCGTGCAACATAGTTTGCGTGACCTCTTGGAAAATGATTAAAGAAGCCACGTGTAAAACAAAAGCAGAATCGTGTGCGACATTTAATTCGTCAATTAACCTCTGACGATGTTCTACTAATTGTAATCTGGAAAAAAAAAATACAAATTCATATAAATGCTGTCGTTCGATAAGTTTAACAAAACACCAACAGTATGTACAGATACAAACTTTTCCTTTTTCTTATCAGGTTTTTTCAATAAGATATCACAGAAACCTGGACCGACAACGTCATCAATTATATTTAGAAAATCATCAACGGAAGAACTTGCAAGACTTTTATTTAACGTTTGTAACGGTTCTTTACGATCGTTCGACATGGAATTGGCTATTTTCGTTCTCAATTCCGGTGTCATTTCTTTTCCCTCGTATTTTCCATCATCTTCGACGACGCATGTGAAAATTTCTTTTGCTATATCGGTGCATATGGTTTTTAATAAATATTTCGCCAATTGCTGTTGCACGTCTTTCGATGGAAATTGTTTGTAACCCTTTTCGAACATTCTCACTTTGAGAACCAAATCGTTGATTTTATCTTGTAATTCGTTATGTTTTTTCCTTCTATCTTGATTCGTCGAAGCTAGGGTTGATTCGAAAATGGTTTTCGCGCTTTCCAAAGCCATGCCGTGTAATTTCGGATATAAATATTCTGCGATGGCATCAATCAACTCGTCCGAATCTTCTTCGTCGAGAAGTTCTTCTTTTCTCAGAATGTCTTTTATGTCGTTCAAATCCAAAATTTCAAGTTTTTTATTACCATCTTTTTTTTTCGCGTTTTGTTCGTCGGAACTGTCGTCGTCTTGTACGTTTTTACCATATTTCTTTTTGGTCGATTTAGTTTTTGTTTCTCTTCCTTGAGTGCCTCCACCACCTTTTCCTTCTGCTGCTTTTCTCCTTCTTTCTTCTTTCCTATCAGCTTTCGAATCTGCTTTTTCATCATCGAAACTATTTTTATGTCCACTTTTATCTTGAGATGAAATAAATTTAAAATAAGCACCAGATGTGACACATTCTTTAGCTTTGTTTTCAATTTCACTGTCGAATATTTTAAACAAACTTCTCAAATACTGATCTGTGACAGCTACGGATGATGCAAAAACGTATAAATTTTTATATGATTTTTTTTTTATAATTTCATTTAATATTAATTCTGCGTCTTTTTCATCTGCAATAGTTGGCAAAATTGGCAATATGTTAACAAACGTAGCTGTTGAAATAACATCTTCAAGAGCTCCTTCGATTTGATCGAATATAATTTCTCCGACAGCACAAGAATCCAATTTGAATAATTTTAAATTTGAAAAATTTTTTTCTATGAATTTAGCAGGATTTGAAATTCCAATATTTGACAAAACATTATATTCTAAATAACCATTTTGATTATAAAAATTTCGAACCCATTCCAACTGAGACTTTAAATATATTGTAGGTGTGAAAATCGATTTTGTACCTTCCTTACCGCTGACAGTACCGGCAACATCTTTATCGTTATTTAAAAAATTAAGTACAACTGAAAATAAAATTTTTACATTTATTGATTTTTTTTTTTTTTTTTTAAATAAAGAAAAATAAAAAAAAAGCATAAATGTACATACAGTAAAACAGGTGCTCTTCAATACTGAATAAATTTAAAATAACTGAAACAGGAGTCGGTTTTGTTAATGCTAAAAGTCCACCTTTAACAAGACTTATGTTACGAATTTTATACGCTTCTGTAAAAAATGCATGACTGTCATGTGGATCTTCCTGAGCAATAATTGTTTTTCCTAAATTATTTCCAAATATGGTTAATAAAAAATCACTAGGCAAATCATATTGACTTGATAATTCCGATATAGTAACTCTTCCTTTTAATTTTAATTTTTCATTAATTTCCTCGCAGAGAAAATTAATATAATTATTATGAATTAGCTGTCCATTTATAATTGTCGTCGCAGAACTTGATTTTCCAATATCAGCTGCTTTCGACGAAATGACATTTAAATCGACTGATAATATTTTCGATAAATCAACCAAATTGATTCTTCCCTGATGAACGAATAATTCATCCTTAATTTCTTTAATCAAATGTTCCGGAGTGATGTACTCTTTTCCATCTGTTGTAAACACAACTTCAAGTTCTCTGCTTTCAATAAGTTTACTGATGATTTCAATGCAATTTCGCTCTGATAATCTAAAATTTTATAGAATTCGAATTTTAAAAAAATTAAGTAAAAATCAACAATAACAATAATAATAAGCATATGCGATTAAGACACGATAGTTATCAATAAATATATTATTAATATGTCAACAACAAACCTCTGAACTCCTGAACTAAGTTGAGCTCTTTGAAAATCTGCTGCCAATCTTTTAATTTCTTCCCAGTCACCGGAAGACATTATTAATAATAATAATAATAATAATTAATTCTAAAATAATTAAAAAAACTTAATATTTGTAACTGAGTTGTAATATTGAAACTATTCAAACTGCCAACGTAACATTTTATTTCATTTAAAAGTTACAAGCATCGAGTATTATTTATTTGAATCCTTTTTTTTTTTAAATATTTTATTAGAAAAAGCAAAAAAAAAAAAAATTTAATGCGTCAAACGAAAAATAATAATTTAAAATCGACTCTTACGACAGTTAAAAATGATTAAGGGGAAATAAAAAAGTTTAATTTCTCATTTCTCTATCGCGATACTCGTTCGAGGTATCGAGTTTTAATAATCGAAAATTTTTATTCAAGATAATAATATTACCGCGCTTCTTTTTTTGGCTTGGTTTTTATCCAAATTATTAATTACGTCTTGTACGGTGAAATAAATTATATTTTCTCATTTTAAAAACATTTCACATTTATTTAAAATTTATTTTTAAGTGATTTTTTTTTTAGCCAATAAATTTTAATTTAGTTCTGTGGTTTATTTCGTCAACTTGCCTGCTTGTTGCACGTTCCTATGTCGGCCAGCAACTTTCTTAAATTCGTATTTAACAAATTTCGTTTGAAACCGTTGCAAAGTATGGCTTCTTTAGATACTGTACAAAGATTAGAAACAAGAGCGACGCAGGTTGAAAATTTAATTTCTGCTTTAAAAACTGAGGTAAAAATTAATTACCCATGTTTTTTTTTTACTTGACTTTTTTTTATAATTTAATTAAATGAATTTTTGAGGTTATAAAAAATTTAATGTAATTTGAGCATTATTTTTTGATATTTTATATTCATTCTTTAAAAATTATATCAAAAACCTTAATTACTTGTCATTTTCTAGTAACCGACAAATAAGAACTCTTTTTTTTTATTTATTAATTTGTACACCAATTAAATATTTTAAATGACAGATTCAAAAACCATATTGAATGCATATGACAATGAAATTTGCATCATAAGTAATCAGACAATTTCATTAAAATTATAAAAATTAATTGTATGGTTAAATTTGTTTGTCATTAGGTAGTTGAATTGCAGAAAGCTGCAGCATTTTGTCAACAAAATATGCAAAAAATAAATGTAAATACGGTTGAAGAAATAAAATTGGAAAACGATAAGCTAAGAAGAGAAATTGAAATTTGGAAAGGACGATTAATTCAAGCCGAAACTAAATTAGGAATTGAACAAGTTCTGACACCAACAATTACCAAAAAAGAAACATCTGCCGAACCTCCACCTAAGGTTACTCAAGAACCTAAAGAAAAAGAAAAATCAGTTGAGAAGAAGAAACCAGAAAAGGTTAAAGCTGCAGATGATGAAAGTAAAAAAGCTAGTAGCAAGCAACAACCGACTAAAGGGAAAAAAGAAGATGAGCTTCCTGTTGATGTAAGAAGATTGGATATAAGAGTTGGTAAAATAATTAATGTTAAAAAACATCCAGATGCTGATTCCCTCTATGTAGAAGAAGTCGATGTGGGAGAAGACAAACCAAGAACGGTTGTTAGCGGTTTGGTTAAATATGTTCCAATCGAAGAAATGCAAAACAGAATGGTTGTCGCTTTATGTAATTTGAAACCTGCTAAAATGAGAGGTGTCACATCTGAGGCCATGGTTTTATGTGCTAGCACTCCAGAAAAAGTTGAAGTACTTACACCTCCACCTGGAAGCTGTCCTGGAGATAGAATAACAGTCGAAGGATATCCAGGAGACCCTGATCCCGTTTTAAATCCAAAGAAAAAAATATTCGAAACTGTTGCTCCTGATTTGAAGACTGATGGGAAAAAAATAGCAACATACAAAGGTGTGCCTTTTTCTGTGACAGGAAAAGGAGTTGTAACAACTCAAAGTTTGATAGAAGTTCAAATCAAATAATCTCCCCCCCCTCTTGCCCCCCCCCCCGTTTTTTTTATTAACTATAGAATGTTTTTGATTTATTCATTTTTTTTTTTTTTTTTTGAACGTTTGTCAATAAATTCATATATACTCTTTTAAACTTTTTATTATAATAAATTTTTTGAAAAATTTATTTTATTTTTTTTAACTGTTTTAAGGTCACGTGGTAAAATTTAATTTTTCTTATTTAAAATTTAAACTTCAATTTTTACATTAGTAGAAGAAAATTTTAGTAATATATAAATATGTGAACGTGTCTTAAATGTTGCGCCCATGTTTAACATATGATAACGTAGTCTACGCATGCGTTTAAACTTGGCCAAGAATATTCCTATACCGCAAGAACAACAACAACAACAACGTGAGTTTTTCATTTCAGTTATTCAATTGTGGCAGTTGGAAGTTCGCGCGCGTTCTAAACGATTCGAATTTTACTTTATTTATTTTTGTTTAAAAATTCGAAATAGTTTTTGATTCAATTTCAAATAGTTCGTTTTCCCCCCTTTTAAAAATGACTTTTTGAAAAAATCCCAATAAATATTTTTTTTTTACGCGGGGGCGGCGGCGGCGGTTCCCGTAATGGGAACAAGATCTTTATTATCTGGGCCGCAATCGAAAACGTCTTCCGAACGTCGAATGGGATTTGGACACCTCGAAGTTAAAAAAGAATTTAGGATAAAAAAAGAAACGCCAGATGATGAGATAAAGGTGAGAGAGATATAACCAAAAAAAATTGTTTTTTATTTTTTGACAGTCTGAATCGTTAAAAAAAAAAAAAAAACGAACGCCATGATTAAATGGGAAAATTTACATTCGAACATAAAACGACCGTTACAATTTCAAAAAAAAACAAAAATGGCGGCGTAAAATTAATTATTGACAGCTAGTTAAATCTCACAGTTTTTTTTTTTTTAAATTAACTTTTATTACGTGAATATATACGTGTAATTCGACACCGGTCACAATTGTTAAGAAATGTTTTTCGAAAAAAAAAAAAAAGAAAAAAATGTATATAAAAGAAATTATATGTAAAAGTTCAGAAGTCATCATCATCATCATCATCATCTTTGTTGTCATTGAAATATCATATTTCAAAAAGGGAGTTTTTTTTTTAAAAAAAATTAAATATTTAAAAAGTAGAAAAAGGACTCTTAGTTTTTTTTTATTAACGTCAGGTCAAAGATATTTAATTCTTTTTAAATTTAAATAAATTTAATGAGATTTTAACTTGTAAGAAATTTAAAACTTAACGTGAGAACCAAGATTAAGAAAAAATTTTTTTTTTTTGTGGAAATTTTTCATTAGTTAGTATTATTATTTTTTCTTTTTGTTTAATGCGTGTTTTTAAAGCACTTAAACGAAGAAGGGGTGTAGGGGGTGAGGACCGAAAAAAAAAACCCCAAAAAAATTTTACTTGTACTTACGTTCATCTTGAAAAAAAAACCGTCACTAATTTATATCCAAGGAATAATATCATATTTCAAACTAAAACTAATTTGCATACACATCCAACTTTTAATATTTGACTCCTTGTAAAAATATCACATTTACAATATGGTCTATTGTTTTATTTATCTTTTCCACCATTTTTTTCACTTTTTTTTTTCACTTTTCGTTTTACTCTAAACCTAATTTAACGTATGTAGGTTTCATTTCAATTAAATTACACAAAAAATATTATAAATGATTCGATTGATTCATACGTTTATAAAACACGCGTTGCACTTTTTAAAAAATATAAATTCTCACCGATTAATTATTGAAAAAAACTACTATTTAATTTCGATTTTAAAAAATAATTATCGCGAATGCTTGTGTCACCACCGTTTCCATTTTCAAATATTCACACAGCCTTTCATAAACGACCTCGTTGTCGTCTGTTTTTTCGCGGGTTTGAAAAAACCATCGTCTATAACCACGACGATTTCAACTCAGATGTAAACATTGCGCTAATGACGTCACATCACGAATATGATGAAACGTTTACATATTATGATAAATGGCGAATATTGTTTTGTTTAACAGTAAAGCCTAATAAATAATAATAATAATTAAATTTATTTAAACGAATAATAATAATAATAATAATTAAAAGAATTTCATGCCAATTTTTTTTTTAATAAGTTTTTAAATTGTTTGTTTATATGGGAAATATTATTTAAATATTAAATATATATATAATGATTGGCAATCATTGAAATATAAGTAACTGGGCAACATTCCATGTAACAAAAAAAAAAAAAAATTCCCATTTTTCTAATTTTAAAAATTTTAGGTAATTGTCCAATTGTAAAGTATTTTAAATTCAAACAAAAAAAATTTTTTCTTCTTTTTCTTTTTTTTTTTTTTTTTGTAAAACCTCAAAGTCAATCATCAATTAAGTTTGGCAACAATAACATTACAAAATAATAATAGAAAACATTCAAAAATCAAATCAAATCTGTTTGTTATAAAAAAATTCACAAAATAAATTTTTAATGAAATAAAAGTAAAATGATGTATTTGAAACCTTTTGTAATTATTTAATAATGTTACAAAGGGTTGAAAAAATAAAAGATGAGCCAAACAACCAACCACCACCACCACCTATCAAATTACCCTGATTCAAGTTTTAGAGATTTGCAAAAACTAAATTCGAGAAAAAGAAATAAAAGAAGAAGAAGAAGAAAAAAATGATGAAGCTCACTTCTCCTTTTAGAGTCAAATTACGAGAAAAAAAAAAAAAAAAAAAAGGGAGCGATGGGGAAAGGGGGTAGATCGTATTTTTTTTTTTTTTTGATGTGAAAACACTAGAAAAAAAGGATGAAAAAAAAAGGTTGTTCCAGAGGGAGGGGGGGGGTGGTAACAAAACGAAACGACACGGGTCAAATTCCAAAAGCAAAAACAAAAAAAAAAAATTTATTTTCTCTTTTATATAGTTTTCATTTGTTAAACAAATGAAATTCTATTTGTAAACTGAAACTTTTTTTTCTGTTCTTCTGCTCCTGGATTAAAATTTAGAATTAAAACGACGAATAATATATGTCAAATCGTTAAAAATTATTTCGATAACCGCGAAATTTTGATTTTTAAGCCAAAAAAAAAAAAAAAAATTAATATTTTTTTGAAAGAAATCAATCACCATTTTTTTTTTTTTTTTTTTAAATTATTTATTTATTATTATAATCGGAAATAAGGCCAAAAAACGATTCATCATCATTATTATTATTATTATTTACATTTGACTATATGTCACATTGCCAAATCGCACGTGAATTTTTTTTTTTTTTTTAAATTTATTTATGCCAAATAATCAAACTCTATTTTTATTTTTTCCGAACGAATCAAAAGAATTTTCATATAATCATCATCATCATCATCATCATCATCATCATCATCATCATCGTAATTTAATTTTCGTCTTGTTTACACATTAATAATAATAATTCAACCATTGGAAACTCAGGTAAAAAAAAAAAAAAAATGGAGTTCGAATGTTAAAACAAAAATGGCGGAGTAACAACAACAACAACAACCGGACGACGTACAAATCAAATATTAATTTTTTCTTCTGCCATATATTTTTTTTATTGATTGAAAAAGTAAAAATATCAAATATCTCAACTAATTACGATCGAATTTCTCAATATATATCTTGTTTCCTTTTGAACGTTCCCCAGTTAGGACCTTTCCAACAGAATCTCTATAATGAGACATTAAAAAAAAAATTTTATAAAAATGGAATTTGATAAAAAACGTCCCCCCCCGCTTTTATTTAAAATCATATTAATCGTGCGACATTTTCCTCCCTTTCTCCCAAATTTCAAATCGTTCTGTCGAATTAATAATAAATTAATTACGATAAATTAAAAATTCTCTTTTTATTTTTTTCAAAATGTCGGCGGTGACCGACATATTTTGTATTTCCGTGTCAGAAGAATAAAACGATGATAAATGTTTCGAGAGACTGCCTCAACGATTTTAAAATGACGACGACGACGACGACGATTTCGTTTTATTTTTTATTTTTTATTTACGACAATTCTTCCATCTTTCGAAACGGTCGATGAAACAAAATAATAATAATATATCTTTCGTACGGGATATGAAAATTAGGCCGCATTTCTTTCACTGCCCCCCCCCCTCTTCCCTTCTTCCTGATGGATTATTCTGGTATAAATTAACCAAGTTTCGTGGTATCGTGTTCCAATTAAAAAATATGGTATCCGATTCCAGTTGCGATCAAATCAATTTTTTTCTCTTTTGACAAAATAAAGCCGAAGAATATGGCGATATCGGTTTTTGATGTCTGTCGTCATCGTCATCGACGTCATCATCGTCGTGGTACTAACCACGATAAAATTCGGGATCGTGACAAAAAATTTTTTTTTTTTTTTTTTTTTTTTTTTCTTCTGCGTAAGAATACAATAATAAATATTATCGAATGACGTAAAGGGATTTGATTACTTCACGATGCTGGAGCTGGAAACATAATACTTTTATATATATTAAGTCTCCGTAAAATAAAGTAATTTTATATATTTGAAATTTCCCCCCCCCCCCCTTCCCCCTTTCCTTTTTCTCTTTTTTCTCTTTTTTTGATGTTAACGAATTCGAATCGGATTTTTTTTAATTATTATTGAAATTTAATTTATATCATTAAAAGTAAAAAAATAATTTCGTCGCCATATTGTAAATTTTAAATAAAAAATTTTTTTTTTTTAGGAATTTTCGAAATATCCTTTTTTTCCCGCCATTTTATAATCCATCATCATTATTATTATTATTATTATTAGTAGTAGAGTTTTGTATTCCGGATTTTTTATTACGTTTTTCCTTCATTATTATTATTATTATTTTATCCTTTTGTTTTTATTTTCCATTTTATTTTTATTTTCCTCCGATTTTCTTCTTCCTCTCTCTCTTTCTCTCTCTCCCTCTCTCTCTCTTTAAGCTATTTATTTTCTACTTCTTCATAATCATCATCATCGTCATCATCATCCTAACTTGAATTCTTAATAATATTTTTTTTCTATTTCTCCACCTTTTTCCGGTTTCAATTTCCTTTTGATATAAAAATTTTCCAACAGGACTTTTCTTTTTATACTTCTTCTTGATCTCTTTTAAATTAATAATATAAATTTTCTTTATTATTTGAATCTTTTTCCCGAATATAATCTTTTAAATTTTTTTTTTCCAACGGTTTAATTCGACTCGAGATTAAAATGCCCCCCCCCACATCCACACCTACGCCCCCTCCCAACCCCCTTAAATTCGATTTCCTTTAATTTCTTTTTGTTTTTTATTTTTTTGCAATATTATTTTTTATTTAAAAAAAAAATATGATATTAACCAAAAAAAAAAAAAAAAAACTTATTATTATTATTATTATTCGTTGTTGTTGAACGCAGCAACCAACAGCAGGAAAAAAGGATCGAATTCAAAGAGAAAAACAAAATACGCACTCACAAACTGTAATCGATATCCTTCGTCATATCAAATTCGCTTTTATAGGAACCTTTAAAATTTCCAAGAAGGAAAATTCTCTCGAATCGGGTGTTTAGACAATGAAAAATTGGTATTTATATGTGTTGTTCCTTTTCCAGTTGAAACAACGACCTGGGATGAAATTTATATACCTATCCTCTCCTTACCACCGATTCCCACCCCCACCGCTTCGTTCCCCTTTTTTTTTTTTTTTGCAAGTTCGAACCTTTTTTTTTTTTTTTTTTTTTCTCCTTCGCGGAGATATAATGTTTCTTATCCGAAATATCATGAGTCGTCGAATCGTTTTTCTAAATATATATCTCCTTACATTTTAAAAACCTTGTACCTATTTTATTTTTTCCAAAACAATTAAATCGTCGTGAATTTTTTCTACCTACAGGAATACGCAGAAACGGCAATGAACGAATTATTAGGTTGGTACGGGTACGATAAAGTCGATAGCAGAGACACTCAAGGACTTAATTTAAATCATTTTTCATCATCGAAAACGGGAGGAAGAAGATCGCCATCCGAACCTGATTCGTCTGATGCCGAAGGTACGAGAAATTCGGGGAGTCCCATCAGACGAGATGGTTCATCTCGCGGGAGTCCATCACTCTCATCAGGTATAATAATAATAATAATAATAATTAATTCAAAATCATTTCGCATGACCGAAGCAATTTTCAAAATCGATCGATTATGAGAATAATAATAATGATACTTAAACAAAACGAGGGGCAATAGGGGAGGAGGGAGAGGGAGGGGGATGGGTGAGGGGAGGCAGCGGCGAGAAGGTTTTCATCAATCGATACCGCGATTTAAAAAATGCTTTAAATAAATAAATATTTCCACGTGTCACTAATTAAAGAAACAAATCTCAATAATTTTTTTTTTTTTTTTTTTAAATTCATTCTGTGAAAAAAGAAAAAAAAAAAACTTTTAAACTTTGCCAAACATCTCGAATATCTCATTCTATTTCTGTTCGGTCCAACAACTAAATATTAATAAAAAGTTTGCCAGGAAAAAAAAAGAAAAAAATTAATTTT
>NW_002987176.1:243649-259037 GCF_000006295.1 Pediculus humanus corporis | reverse complement strand
TTTATATGAGAAATCTTACACCGATTCTTTCTCCCCCCTTCTCCTCCCCGCCCCCCCTTCTTTTTTAACCCTACAGAAATTTTACCATTATTATTATTATTATTTAAAACGATTAACGACTTTTCCTCCCTTATTTCCTACCTTTCTCAATGGGTCCATCACGAAAAAAAAAAATAAATAAATAAATAAATATAAACTTACGTGTTGGAGTCGTATCGTACTTTTGTGGAAAACAATTTTCCTTTTTAAAAAAATCAAAGGAAATTTTATATATGTGCGTAGTTTTCAATCCGTTATCATTATCGTTTCCATTACGATCGGAAAATACGACGAACGTTTTTCTTTTTTTTTTCTTACTGCGTCCATCGCCTAAAATAAAAAATAATAAAATTTAATTATTATTATTATTATTATTATTATTATCAAAATTTCTTATTTATTTATTTATTTTTAATAAATATTTAAAAAAAATTTTTTTTTTTAACGAAAACCAGACGAATTAAAACGATTCAATAGAAATTTAACAAAAAAAAAATTCGATGCTTACTCATCATTAAAAAAAAGGAAAATTTTTATTTACGTGTACGATAAAAAAAAAAAAGGAAAAGAAAAAAAATTTTCCGACAAAATATAATTAACGAATTTAATATTTTATAGAATTGATTGAGAAAACAAAATCCCCTTCCCTCCCCTCCCCACAAAAAAAAATAGAGAGTAAATTAATTGTCGGATAAATTATATGATAGATAATTTTTTTCCTTTGGAAAATTTTTTTAATTTTTTTTCCTTTTTTTTTTTCTCTCTCTTTTCCTTCATCTTTCTTTTCTCTTACGCCCTCTCTCTCTCTCTTTCTCGACTTCCGGTTTAAAAAAAAAAAAAATGAAAAATTATATCCGTTACGTTAAATCTTTCTCTTTTTACATTTTATTTTATTTTATTTTTTTTTTTATTTAAAAACAAAAATTAATTTTTAATGTCTAATGATGGCTGAAAATATTAGTCGACTCGAATTACTTCATTATTTGTTTTCTTTTTTATTAATAAAAAAAAAAAAAAATTCGCTCCTGGAATTATTAATGTTAATATTATTATTATATTTTAGTTTCCTGGATAAGAAAACTCTTCTCATCGTTTCACAAAATAAATTGGTTTTAATTTACTCCCTCCTACAATTTTTTTTCTTTTTTTTTTTTTTTTTTTTTTTTTCACGTTTCATAACATGTTATGATGAAAAATTAAAATGAAGGAGAAGAGAAGAGAAAGAGAAAGAAAAAAAAAAATTTTTTTTATCTTACCCTGTGAGATGCTGCGGCGATGGAAATCCTGAATTTTTTTTTTTTTTTTTGTTTTTAATAAATTTTTTAGATTCGACGGTTACTTCTCCCGGTCACATAATATGTTCGTGGTGTAATAAAATGGTATCACATAAAATGTTTTCAATGAAAACTCCCGTCGGTGAAAAATCATTTTGTTCAGAAATGTGTTTTTCACAATGTCGAAGAGCTAATTTCAAAAGGAATAAAACTTGCGATTGGTGCAGACACATTCGTCACACCGTTAATTACGTAGATTTTCAAGATGGCGAACATCAATTGCAATTTTGCAGGTTTGAATTTAAATTCAACTGATCGAAAAAAAAAAAAAAAAAAAAGTGAATTAAATATAAATTTTGATTTGTTTTTTGTTCCAGTGACAAATGTTTAAATCAATATAAAATGAATATTTTTTGCAAGGAAACGGAAGCTCACCTTCAACTTCATCCTCATCTTCAAGGTTTAGGATCGAGCGGGGGTAGCAACGGTAAGGGAAATGCATCCGTTCGACTGATAACTCCGGAATTATGGCTTAGAGATTGTAGATCGGAATCACCGATTTCGGATCGTTCGTTATCCCCGCAAGACAACAACAATTCATCATCATCACCTATAGAAATAAAAGTAGTCATGAGACCTCCGAATGAAAATTCACAATTAACGGTTAAACCTTCTCCGCCGCCGTCACTCACTCCTTCCACGTTAGAAATAACAAAAGTCGATAGGAAAGAGAGGGGAACGCATCGTGAGAAATCACGAAAAACCGGTAGTATTTTAAGTAAGAGTAAAAGACAGGGTCGATATGGGTCGGGAAACAACGAGCGACGGGGGTCTTCGTTGTCACCTCGTAATAGAGAAAATCTAACACCCCCCAAACCAAATATTTTTCCTCCGTCATTTTTCCCATTAAACGGCACGTCTTTGCCAACCATGCATCCTCCTCATCCTGCTCCTCCTCCACCTCCGCACAACGGTATGCCACCCGATCACGGTTTACTAAAACCCCCATTCCTACCCCTCGGTTGTTTTCCTCCGCCTCCACCACCACCACCGCCGCCGCCTCCTCCTCCTCCTACGGGCCCAAGAAATTTTCAAAGGCCCGGAGGACAAATCCACCATCGGCCTCCTTTGATCTCGCCACCCAGTCCATCCGGTCCAACTGTGATAAATAAACCGATTAGAAATCCATTACTTCCACCCCCCAGATCTCTTCTACCTCCAGTCACCGTTTTAGTACCTTATCCCGTAGCATTAGCCATACCTATTCCATTACCCATCCCTATTCCAATCCCACTTTTCCCCTTGAAAAAATTAAAAAAAGAAGGCGAAGACAACGAGGAGGAACCAGTTAAAAAAAATGATGATTCAAAGACTTCACAGGAAACAGTACCTGATAGCGAACCCGAAGCGATTATTCCACGGCCATTGAGAAAACGGAAAAGACCATCGGAATTTCGCGTACCGGAAACTACGACGGAACAAGACGAAGAAAATTCTCGGAAAATTGTACCTGAATAAATAAATAAATAAATAAATAAATTATTAACCGGTGACAACAACAACAAAAATCAATGTTTAATTCTTAAATATTTGTGTGATATATTATTATTAAGCATTCAAATATTTTTTCCAATTTTTTCTTTTTTTTTTTTTTTTATTGGATAAAATATTATTATTATTATTAATTATTTAAAATAATATATATATATATTTAATTAACAATTTATTGTTTAATAGAATTTATCATTCGCTAAACTTTATTTAAACTCGAATTTATTCACGTGAACGTGAAAATAATAAATTTTTTTTTTTTTTTTTTTTGGGGGAGTATATTTTCGTTTCCGGTTTGGAAAATTCCGGATTAGAGATAACAACAGATAAATGAAAATGATTTAATTCTTATTTTTAAAAGGCACCGCCCTCTCCTTGTCCGACGTCCGATTTAATTATAAAACAAAATAAAAGAACCATTTTGAAAACATAAGAACCAGAAACAGATTTTCAGAGGAAGAGGAGAGAAAAACCCTTTCTCGTTTATAACCTCTTATTCAATAATAAAATTTTCCCGTAAGAAAAACCGTTAGAAGAAAATAAAATGAAAAAGGTGAGAGAGAGAGAGAGAGAGAGAGAGAGAGAGAGCTTTTGCAGTTTGAAATTTTTTTTTTTTTTAAAGAAACAAAAAAAAATTTTTTTTTTTTTGGCGCGTGCTCAAGACATGGACAAGAAAAGGGTGGCGAAAACGGAGGTCGTATAGGCGGAAACTTAAAAAGATAGTTAATCATTTTGTAACAAAAGACCCAAAGAAGATTTTTTAAAAATTATTTTACATATCGAATGTTATATACTAATTAAATTTACCTTCATCTTTTTTTTCTCCTGGAGAGATGTGTTTTCATGCGTTGGAATGTTATTTTTCAAAATCTAACGTTTTATTTATTTTTTTTACCTCTTCATTATTATTATTATTATTATATCGAATTGAATTCATTATGAAACTACAAAAAAAAAAAAAAAAACTTTTTGTTAAACATTTTATTACATAATAATATAAAAAATTTCAGTTGCGCCTTAATTTATTAAATTAGGCAATACACGTAATCAAAACAATTGAAATTATTAAAAATTTCGACAGATGTCGCGCTAAGCATTATTTAAACTTACATTAAATTTCATTCCTATTGATTTGAAATAGTTTTTTGTTTTTTTGGTAATTGTTGCAACAATTGTTTAATAATAAATAATTTTTTATGAAAGATCTTGTTTTTTTTTTTTCTTGAATATCGAACGTAAATGACCTTCTCACTTTCAATTTCTTCTTATTACTTAAAAAAGTAGGATGAAATAAAGAATGTGACATGGTTCCATGAAATTACTTTAAAGCATGTCCAAACGGAAACTGTAGGAAAATGATGAATCAATTTTTTTTTTTTTTTTATAATTTAATAAAAAATACCTATACATCATTAGTCAATTGTAAATATCCCAAAGTGACACGGTCGAGTCTTTCGATGCAGCCGCCATCAAGTATTTAATTTTTTCATTATCCGTTTTTGTCCTTATGTAACAAATATCCTGAAGCGTTAATACGTGAGGATCCAACACTGCTAAGAGAACTAAACTTTTCCAAGAATATAATTTCAACTTGCCGTCCCAACAACCGACAGCAACTAATTTACTATCCGGCCTTATTCGAACTGATGCAACGCCTTCATTGACCAACTTGACACTTCTTACAATTTTCAATTTTAAATCATTATTATTATTATCAATTGAAAATATGATGAATTCATTTGTCGGATTCCCACAAATCCCTTTATTCGTTTTCACATCGAAATCTATCGCCATTGGGCAAGCAGATAAATTTAAATTACTCATCTCATTCAAATCATCTAATGACCATAAACTCAATTGATTTCCCTCGTAAGCGACTAACATGAATAACTTATTATCATTATTAGAAAAAACTTTTAATGCCATTATTTCACCTAAATTTTTACCATCATCACTTTTCAATTTGTATTTTTTAATAGTTTCTTTTGTTTTTATACATATTTCTTGACAACTGCAGTCTTTTAATGATGTGTATAAAACATCGTCATGTAAAAAACATTTACAAAAACCGAAAAAATCAGTCGATATTTCACATGTCATGGTCCATTTATTATTATTTTCCTCTTTCCAAAAACAAATTTTTCCAGATTTATTTTGAGTTATTATGCAATCGTTTTCTTTTTCAGGAATTATAATCGAGAGACAGACATCATCACCCGAGGTAAAATATCCAATTTCCCTTTTGGACTGCAAAATAAATAAAATTAATTAGTTTGATCGAATGACCTGCAATGTGATATCTATTGAAAAACAGGAAAATGGAAAATGTTTATGAACCCTGATAAATCTTCACAAACTAATTGATACATTATTACATTATAAAAAAACAAATATGAAATGGGTTCGTGTATTAATAAAAAAGGTATTTTAAAATAAATTTTATGTGCTAAGCAACCTCGAGATCCCAAACGTGAACTTTTCCAGTTTGAGTTCCGACATAAATATTTTCACTTTCCTGATTAACTTTGTAAGATACGCATGATAATGAATTCATTTCTCCTTTGAAAATGTAAATAGGATCTGGCGGTAGCATCATCTAAAAATCATTAAAAAATAAAATAATAAAAAAACAATTAAAAGCAAACTCAATTTTTACAAAAAAAATTCAAAATCTAACCGTAACTGGTCAAAGTCGGCATTACATTAACAAAATTATTATTATTATTTTTAATTAATGATTTACGATTTAATTTGATTTAAACAATTAATAATTACCTTTATCACTTTTTTTTCATGAATAATAATTCGGAATGATTTTAATTGGCGGTAAATTGTTTTAAAAAAAAAAGAAACAGTTGACAAGCTAAACAACCAAAGTTCAAAAAGTTTCGTGCAGATAAATTCAAGCGAAAAACGCTTACGATTGTGAATAGTAGCGACATCTACTCATAATTTTATGAAACTAATTAAAATTTTATTTTTTCACAAATATTCCAAATAAAACAATAAAACAAACGGTTTTTTTTTTTTTTTTAAATTTTTACGGAATTTACTCAAATAATTTTAAACTCATTACGAGACGAATAAAAAAATTAAATGAATTCCGACGGAATAATAACGAAAGTTAAAAAAATATTACAAAATGGATGAAATTCGATTAACAATTTAGTTATTTAAAAATAAAAAAGATGTCGCCCTAATATATATAAAAACGAATAGTTAGTTTATTTAGAAACATCTCTCTCACCTTTTGACCCTTTCAACGAATTTAGAAGAGGAAAAAAAAGAAAAAGAAAAAAAAATCACTATATCTTCATTATTTTACCTAACAGGGGGGAGAATGAAAAATAAAATAAAAAAAAAAAAAAACTAAAATGAACCCGGGGAAATGAAAGTAAAAACAACAAAAAAAAAAAAAAAAAAGACAAAACAAGTGACAAATATCAGAGTTACGGTTAAAACAAAACAAAATGAAAAAAAAAAAAAAAAAAAAAAAAATGTTTCTAGAAAAAAATTTCCTTCTTTCCTTTTTTCCTTATTTACTCTTTACAACGATAAATTTACTTGCTTTATTTAATATTATATAGTAAAAAAACAGTAAAATATAAATTTAATCAAATCACAGAGTAAATAAACAAAAAAAAATTCAACTATGATCTTTAAATAATATAATTAACCGTTTTCGAACGTAAAAACCGTTAAACGAAAACAAATCCGCCATTTTTTTTTTTAAAAAAAAAGGAAAATAAAGATATCGATAATTCGATTTTTTTTTTTCCTTTTTTAAAAAAGGAAAATTTAACGTTATTAGAAAAAATAAATTAAATTTTAAACCCTTTATTTTTTAAATTAAAATAATAATATTTTGAGAGAAAAAAAAACAAAACGGAAAATGTCGGCCATATTTAAAAAAAAAAAAAAAGAAATGTCCGTCGTGGAATAATTAAATTTTTATTTACTATAAAACTAATAATAAAAAAAAAAAAAAAAGAAAGAAAATTTAATTTTCTTTTTTCCAGGTTGAAATTTTTACAAAAAAATAAATAAATAAATAAAAATTTATTGTAATTTAAAACAATTTTAAACGTCTGCTAAGTTACGTCATTTTAACTTGACTCGTAATAAAATATTATTATTATTTAATAATATTAACCGTTAGAAAATAATAATAATAATAAGTGTCATAAGTGATTTGCCACTGTTTGCCCCCTCCCTCCTCCTTCCGCCATTTTTTATTCGTGTGCGAATAAATAAATAAAAATTTTATGGAAAATTTTTCTTTTTTCCTTTTTTTTAAAAATAATTTTCTCATCCCTCCATGATTTTAAAATATTTAAATTTTTGTAAAAAATAAAACAATAATAATAATAAGCCACACCGGGGGAGTTTTTTTTTTTTAGGGAGTTCACCAACCGGGACATCCCCCTTCCCCCGAAAAAAAAAAAATCAAATTATTAAAAAAACCGAACCTAGCAAAAGGTTTTTTTTTAATTTAAAAGATACAAAATTTTTTCCTGGAAAAAGTAAAAAAAAAATTTATTTTCCCATTCACCCAGATTTATTCTTCTCCCCTCCCAGTTTTTCGTACAGCTTCACCCTTCCCTCCTTCCCTCTCCCCGGCTCCCCGTTTCCTTTGACCTTTTTTTTTTTTTTCCGTATCTCTTTGTATTTTTCTTTTTCTCATTTGTCTCCTAAAAAAATTTTAAGTTTTCAATTTATAATTTAATTTTATAAATTGATATTGGAAATAACAATTTATGGTTTTTTAATACCGAGGAAAAAAAAAAAAAAAAAAACGTGGCAGGAGATAACATGCCATACGATTAAAATAAATGTTGAATTTTTTTTTTTTTTTAAAAAAATTTTTTCTTTTTTTTGGTTTTGACCGATGACCCGTGATTTTGTTTGTCTTTTTTTTTTTTTCTAAATGAAAAGAAAAACGAGAAAACCGTTAGTGTTAGAAAGAAGAAGAAGAAAAAGAAGAAAAAGAAAAAGAAGAAAAAGATAAAATGCAAGAAAATAATTGTTAAAATGTCACACAGTTTGAAAAAAAAAATTGACACTTTTTGACATTTTCCAATTATCAGAAATATCGAAAGGAGAGGGGAGAAGGGAAAGGGGGGAAAGAAAATGAAAGAAGGGCATTTTCCCTTCAGATAAAAAATAATAATAATAATAATAATAAATTTTCTTTTACCTCTTTTTTCTCTTTTTCCTCTTCCTCTCCTCAAAAAATAAAATCTCTTTTTGCTTCTCTTTTAACGTTTGTCAGTTTTTCCTCTTTTTTTTCTTTCTTTTCAAAAAGCCTATTTTTCATATTCGTTTGTTATTGTTGTTGTTGTTGTTTGCTTTGCTCGTTAAAGGAAATGAAAAAAAAAAAAAAAAAAAAAAAAAAAAAGGTTTTCTTCTTTACCTTGTTTCACTGAAACCAAAGAACATTATTTTTTGATTATCATTTTTCAATTGAATGAATTTTCCTTTTGTACCAACATAAAAAAAAAAAAAATTTTACACATGGAGAAGACGTTCCAACTTTAAAATAAAAAATAAAAAACAAAATAAATAATAATAATAATCGAATCCTTTTTCACGCTTTAAATAAAAAAAAAAAAAGGAAAATTTTAAAGGTCAAAGGTTATATGTAAAACTTTAATTCTAAAAAAATAATATTTGGAACCTGAATTTTCCTCTTTTTTTTTTTTTTTTTTTTTGATATTTTACACCTTATTTTATCCTCTTATTATTATTATTATTATTATTATTATTCGAATATTAAATTATTAAAATATATTAATGCACAAAAAAAAATAAATAAATAAATAAAAAAAAACGAAAAACAAAAAAAAAAACAAAATGGCGGAAGTTAAAATATAAAAAAAAAGCACAAATAAAAATTATTATTATTATTATTTTTTTTTTTTTCTTTTAAGCGTCCTCAGGTGTAATTCAAGATAAATTTATCGAGAAAATTTTACATTTTTCTTTTTTTTTTTTTTTTCTAAAAAGGAAAATTTTTTTTTTTTTTTCATTCTTTCGGAAAAGAAGAAAATGGTGTCGGTGGTCGTGGGGTTGGGTAAAATAAAGAAAAAAAAAGTGAAAACGACGACGTGAAAAAAAGGAAAGAAAGAAAAACGTGTGAAAATTATTAACAACCAAAAACAGCAACAACAACAACAACAACAAACAACAATAATAAAAAACTCTTTTTCTAGCTCATTCGTTATAATTTTTTTTTTATGATTTAACAACATCCTATTATTCCGACATTTTTACAAATGACGTCACACACACGAAAATAAAAATTACGAAAGGTCACTAATTAAAAACAAAAAAAAATTTTTAGAAATCATTTCCGGTTTGTATATTAATCCGTTTCCGATTTCCGAATAATTTTTTTTTTTTCATAACCGTTTCTAACGTCAAACACTTTCCGCCATTTTTTTTCTTTTAAACGACGTCATCATCGTCTGCTTTTACAACGCCGCCATATTTATTTTTACTTTTTTTATTATTACGTCACATTTACTTAAATAAAATACGTTTATTAAATACATTTCTCCTTTTCTCTCTCTCTCTCTCTCTCTCTTTCCCTCTCTTTCCAAAAAGACAAAAATTGAAGCGATTCGACATTTTATTTTTTAAAAAGGAAAAATTGTCGAAATTAACGAAACAAAAAATAAATAAAGTAAAAAAAAATTTTCCAGAATTTAAAACGTTTATTCAATTACTTCATCATTTTCGGTTTAAAAAAAAAAAAAAAAAAAGGAAAATTTTTTTTTTATTATTTTTACTTTTCCTTTTGTCGGCTTTTCTTTATTTTATTTCGAAAAAGAAAATTTTTCTTTTTTTCCATGGAATTGCGACAAATTTAATAAAAAAAATAAATAAATAAATAAATTTCATCATTTTTACGTCTCGTACGAATCGAATTTTTCTTTTTTCTTTTCCTTCCCTTTTTCCTTTTCTTTCTTTTCTTTTTATTAATTTAAATTTATTTTTAACCGAAAATTCGTTAAAAAAAAAAAAACGATCAATTTTTAAAAACTGATTTTTTAATAATAAAAACAAAATGTAATAATAATAATAATAATAATCATAATAATAATTTTAAAAAAAAATTTTGTAATTTTAATACTATAACGTCTAAAAAAACTAAAGATTTTCTTTCTCTCTATCTCTCTCTCTCTCTTTCTTTCTTTCTTTCTTTCTTTCTTTCTCTCTCTCTTTCTCTCTCTCTCTCATTAGTTACAAAAAAAAAAGGAAAACTTAAACTTTTAACGTAATTAATTTTCCTCTCATATAAATAATTCATTTCTAAAAAAAAAAAAATTTTTTTGGAATTCTTAAAAGCCACACCCTGTGTGTGTGTATTTTTTTATTAGTTACACGACAAAATTTTTTTTTTTTTTTTGCGAATTTTTGTTTCCCCATCATTATCATTATCATTATTATTATCGTTTCGTTTAATTAATATGTGTGTGTGTAAGAGAGTTTGGAAACTTTTTTTTCCACAGAGTAAAAATACAAAACGTCAACAAATTCTCCCGGAAAAGTCAAAAAAAATTTGTTTTCTCTTGATAAACGTGGCATTAACGATTCGAAAAATTTATTTCCCCTTCCCCCAAATTCAAAATTTAAAATTTTAAACGATTGAAACTCTTCTTCCTCCTCCTCCCCTTATTCGAAAAAAAGGGAGTTATTATTAAATTTTTTTTATTTCTTTGGGGGGCGGGGTGAAATATATTAATTAATAATGTTCACGTGGGTGGTTAAGTAAATTAATAATTAATTTTTTTTTTTTTATTAAAAGTTTATCATTGAAGATCGATACAAAGATGGAAGGATTCTGAGTAGGAAAATTTTAAAATGTACGACAAAAAAATTTAAAAAAAAAAAAAAAAACCACGTGATTAAAATACAAAGTCGACATTTTTTTTTTTTTTCGTAGGATTTCGTAAGTAAAAAAATTAAATCTCATCGTGACTTATTTTCCTTATTTGACTTTTCTTTTTTTTTTTTCGTTGTCGTTAATGTCAAAAATTTAATCATTAAAAAACCGAAAAAAGTTAAGGAAAAAAAAAAAATTAACCCGAGAATAAAAGTTATAAAGACACGACGTCGGATTATGCTGCCACGATAAAAAATCCGACTTTTTTTTTTTTTTTTATTTTATTTTTCTTCTTCATTTGTTTTTTTTTTTTTTTTTTTGAAAACTAAAACGTTAAATTTTACTTTAATTTTTTTTTTTCCTTTTTTACATAAAAACTTTTTTTTTTTATTTTATTTATTTTCTAAACTCGTCGCCATTATAAAAAAAAAAATTATTATCAATGAAAAAAAAAAAAGTATAAAAAATTTTTTATTAACATTTAAAACTCGGGTTGGGGCGTTGAAAAATATTTTTTTTTTAATATTTTCAAACTTTTTTTTTTTCGACTTTTCACACACACCCCACACACATCGAAATAAAGATTTTTTTTTTTCTATCTTTCTCTCCCTTCCCCCTTCCCTCTCTATCTTTCTATTTACAATTTTCCTGGAATTTTCCTTTTATCCGTTAAAGTCGTAAATGAATTTCAAACCGAAAAAAAAAAAAAAATCTTCATCTACTTTGTTGTTTATTATACGCATTGAATTTATTATTATTATTATTATTATTATTATTTTTACGTCGTAAAAAAAAAAAATTTTTTTGCGCGTGCGCACCCACTCTATACTTCCGCCCCTGCTCGTTTTTTTTTTAAATTAAACGATATTCAGGAACGATCGGAAAAACAAACGGGGGGAAAATATTCTCATACCTTAAAATGTCATACAAAAAAATGAAAGAAAAACCAAAAAAAAAATGAAATCGATAATCAATCCAACAACAACAACAAAAAAAACGTGGCAGGAACAAAACAATAATAATAATAATAATAATAAATCGTGTTTTGTTAATTTAAAAAATTTTTTTTAAAAATCTGATTAATAATTAAATATAAAACAACAACAACACGAACGTGTCGTTCGCCATTTTTGTTTTTAATAACGTTTATCGCGAACGTATATTTTCAGTCTGGAAAATAATTAATAAATAATAATAATAATAATATTACGTAATAGTTTTATTTTTAAATAAAATTTTTTAAATTCTGGGGAGGTTGTACTACAACAAACCTTTTTTTTTTTTACATGAATAATTTTCATTTCAATCAATCATTCCCCCGTTTTATTTTTATCATTGAATGACCTCGCAAAAGGGATTATCAATTATCACAAAATATTTTTTTTTTACCTTACGTAGGTGAGAATTTTCCGACAGCATAAAAAAGGCATTAGTTTGTATAAGGTAAGGGGTGAAAAAATGTTTTAAATTTTATTAAAAATTTCTCACTTAATTCTTACGTTAATAATAATTTCGTTAATTATTTACCTCCCCCGCCTCCTCCCTCTCACTCTCTCTCTCTCTCCCACCTCCTCCTTTAATTTATATCGTGCACCAGAAAAAAAAAGAAAAAAAAATTCTTAAAATAGTTTTTTTTTTTTTTTTCGGGAAAATTCACCCCGAACGCAAAACCATTAAGAAAACACGGTGGCTGACGTAAGCAATGACGTCACTTAACAGCCGTACACAACATATGAAAAATCATTATTTTCCGAATCATCATCAATCGAGGTACAAAAGCGGCAAATTGTTTTCCATTTTTTTTTTTCGCTTTTTTTCTTTCCTTTCTTATTATTATTATTATTATTATTATTATTATTATTATTATTATTATTAAAAATCAATCGATAAATTCGTGATAAGAAAACAAAAAAAAAAAGAAAAGAAAAATAGTTTTCTTTCCATTCACGAAAAATCATCATTTGGGTATCATTTATTAAAAAAAAAAAAAAAAAAAAAGTGTAACGTATAAAATGAAAATGAAGGAAAATATTATTATTATTATTATTATTATTATAAAAGAAGGTGAATTTTTTTTTTTTTTACCTTAAAGAGTTTTCTTTTTTTTTTTTCTGCGACAGGAAAACTTTTTTTTTTTCTTCTTCTTTTCTTCGTTTGAGTGACAAGAGCCTTGTTGAGTCAACTCTGGGTCACCTGGGGGTATGAAAAAAAAAAGGAAAAAAGAAAAAATCTTTTTTTAAACTTTTTTCCTTTGAAAAAAAAAAATTTCCTCCCCCTCCTCTTCTTCTCTCTCCTCCCCTATTTTATTATCATTTAAATTTGAACTATATATTGAATTTGTTAAAATGAAATCAAAGAAACCCTTCGAGGTACAAAATTCAAATTTTTTTTCCCCCTTTTTTTTTTTCAAAATAATAATAATAATTATTATTATTATTATCATTATTATTATTATATTTTATCGCGTAGTTCAAAAACATTCGGTTATTATCGAATCTCAAAGGAAAACAAGTATAACGTTTTCTTTTTTTTTTTCCTTTGAGTCGTGCCTGAAATTATTTTTTTTCATCGCGAGAAAATGACGTCATCGAATAATCTTTTCCATAAAAGAGGGTGGGGGAGGGGAGGGGAAATAATACGAAACAATAAGAAAACTTATTTAAGGCTAAAGATAAAACGGTTGGTTGAAAACCAAGATGCCATTTTGTTAAATCGTTTAATTAAATTTAAAAAGTGGATCATCTTCTAAATAAAAAAAATTTTCTTTTTCTTTTCGATACCTGAAACGGACATTTAATTTTTTTTTTTTTTTTTAATTAAAACGGTTTATTGCTTTTGTTAAAAGAATTTTTTTTTTTTTTTTTTAAAAGATTAAAACAACATTTTTTTTAATTTATCAATTTTTGAGCCGATTGGCCGTTCTCGAAAAGTTTTCTTTTTGTTTTTTTTTTTTAAATGACCGCTTTTGTTATTTTTTTTTCTATAATTCCTGACGTCATTTTATAATACGAGGAATCGGTAAACGATTATTTACATTGAAAAAATTAATTGTTTTTGTTAAAGTACGTTCAGAAATTTTTTTTGTTTTTTTCGGAGTACGTTCAGAAATTTTTTTTTAAAAGTACGTTCATTTTCTCAAACTCTTTTAATAATTTCATTTTTTTAAAATAAAAATGTCGAAAACAGACGGAAAACAAATTTGTTTACCCGATATTTTAATAATAATAATAATTATTAAATTTTTAATTATAAATTCTCATTAATGATATTGTAAATATTACAAGAAAAACATCCCAAATTAAAAACACCGAGAAAACAATTTAAAACACCGAGAAAGAAACAAAAAAAAAAACATTTTTTTTTTTTTCGTTTCTTTATTCATAATTCAAAAACAAAACCGTTTTTTTTTTTGTTTTCCGTTCGTTTCGGTTTGGGTTATTTTTATTTTTTATTTTTTCAAACTCCGTTCTTTTATAATTCATAAATTTACTTCGATTTTTCTACCCCCTCCCCACCAAAAAAAAAAAAAAATGGAAGGAAAAAAAAAGCAAAACGAAGCAAAATATAAAAAAAAAATATAAAATTGAAAGCAACAAGTAAAAAAAAAAAAAAAAAAAAAAAAGCTGCAAAAAAGGTTTTTTTTTTTTTTTTTTTAACAACAGCAACTTTTAATATAATTTATTTGTTTGCAAAAAAAAAAAAAAAAAGAAAAATTTATATTTAAAACAAATTGAAAATTTAATTTTAATTTAACATTCAGGTCGCGCGCAAAAAAAAAAAAAAACTGCGAAACGAAAAAATAACAATAATAATAATAATAAATTTTTCCCCTTTTTTTTTTTTAAATAGCACAACGCAATTCAAACATAATAATAATAATAATAATAAGGTGACGAAAAAAAAAAAGAAAAATTGAAAACTTTTCCAGTTAATAATTTTTTTTTTTTCCTTATACGAACAAAAGAAAACAATTTTTTATTTTTCAAAATGAAATTCTCTTAATGCATATACAGCAACAGAACAACTTTTATATTTATTATTTTAAAATGGAGAGAGAGAGAGAGAAAGAGAGAGAGAGAAAGAAAGAGAGAGAGAGAGAAAAAAAAAACTTTTTTACGAAACAATCATTTTATTTTTATTTTTTACATTGTACTCTTTTTTTTTTCATGCCAACCGTTAAAAAAAAATTCCCCCCCCCCACTCACCCTTCCATAAATCGTCTGCTACGAGGCAACAACCTTCGTTATAAAAAAAAAAAATTTTAAAGTAAAAAAAAAAAAAATAGAGTCGTGGATTTATAGAAATCATTTTCAACACTCGTGTTTTATTTAAATCATTCATCATCATCATCATTATCATCATCATTATTATTATTATTATTCGCCGGAATATATTCTGCTATCCACTCAACGAACCTACACGAGAATCATCCCACCTATCTACTCAAATATACGTTTTTATTAATTTTCTTTTTTTTTTTAATATTTCTTATCCGTGAGACATTTATTATTTTATTACGCGTTATTATTATTATTATTACTATCATTATTATCATTCGATAAAGTATTAATAAAACGAAAAAGAAAAAAAAAAACTTTGATGAAAACAATATTTTATAATCTGTCAATCCGTTTTT
>NW_002987176.1:239576-243408 GCF_000006295.1 Pediculus humanus corporis | reverse complement strand
AGAGAGAGAGAGAAAAAACCTTTTGTTACGAAAACACTTTAATTTTATTTTTTTAAAGGAAAATTATTATTATTATTAAAAACGTTTAATTAAAACGGAAGTTTAGACCTAGTTTTGTTGACTGTCTTTTGTAACGTTATTTTTAAACTTTACCTACCGGAAATGACAAAAAAGTATAAAAGCGATAATAACGTAAAATATTTTATGTTATAACCAACTTTAATGCGAATAATTTAATATATATATCTCCGTCATAATAAAAATAATAATAATAATAATAATCATAATATTATTCACTTCGGTTTACTATTTATTAGTCGTATCGATGAACCGGAAAATGTTAAATTTTAATTATTTATCCGGATCTTATTTCCGAGGTGTTTTATTTCGTTATTTTATTTAAAGCGCAAATAATTGTAATAATAATAATATTAAAGGTTGCATATTTCGGTAATAAAGTGTTAATAAAGATTCAATAGTTATTGCATTCTGTAAGAAATGTATGGAAAATTCATGTACCCCGGCTTGAAATGAAAAACTATTTTCCTCGATTCATGTTAATTAACGGAAAAGTTTTTCAAAAGAATTTATTGTCGCTACTTGGTACGTTAAATCCGAAAGCGGAAGTTGTCATCAAAATCACAGTAGGAAAGCATTGTCATTTAATTTCATGGTGTCCTATACTAACAAAACATGAATACATAGAGAGGCATAAATTTATCTACCCTGAAATAACTGTCGTGAGTATGGAATGAAAAAAATAGCCAAAGAATGGTACAACCATATTCCAAGCCCGGTTACGACATTGGCTTCATGGACAGTTCTGTGCGATCAACAAATCCACACTGACAGAACTGTGCCAGCCAACAAACCGGATATCATCCTCAGGCATAATGCGGAAAAATGGTGTAAGCTAATTGAGGTATCCGTACTGGCGGAAAAAGACACCAAACAGCCAAAGAAGCAGACAAAAGGTTGAAGTACGGAATTTTATTAATAACCGGGATATGGGGAGGTAAGACAGGAACTATTCCGGTTATCATGGAAGCACTAAGAGCCATGCTACATTAATTAAAAGAAAATTTGAAGAAGTTAAAAAAAGAAACCTAACAGGAAGTAGGCGTTATGTGAAACGACCCACATTCTTTGGAAAATTTTCTAAATAGCACCAACGAAATCCGATCGTTTATTCCTAAGGAATCGTCGGGTAGAAACCTGGAATAAATACTTAAACCCCAACGAATCTCGAGAAAGAGCGAAAATCTCTGGAAAACTACTACCGGAGAAAATCTGGATAATTAAAAAAAAAAAAAACTTTGTGTTTGTCACTACTAGGTGTATACAAACAACCGCACGAGTACCACAGGTTCTCGTTATATTCAGGCATTTAATCCTTAGGGATCTGTGTAGTAAACACCTGGAATAAATGTTAAAAAACACCGACAAACACATTTGACAAATTGTCGTAATTAAAAAGTGATAATAATAATAATAATAATTATAATTGCTACGATTAAAATAATTTTTTTCATAACTAATATTATCATCATCATTTTTTTTTGTCAACTAATGCTCGTAATTAATTTAAACGTAAAAACAAATGAGAAAAGAAAAATGGCGGAACGGGAAAAGAAATTTTTTTTTTTGTTTTGTTTAAATGAATTTTTGAAAAATTAAATCCCGGGTAAAAATAAATAAAGTAATAATAATGATAATAAACAAATGTTTTAAAAAAAAAAAAAAAATGGTTTCAAAGGAAACAAAAAACCTGATTATGATGATGAAAATCTACACTTTTTCTTTTTTTTTCTTTTTCTTTTTTTTTTGCTTTATGAATGTTGGGGGAGATTAAAAACAACTTTTGCAAATTTTTTTTTTTTTTTTTTTTCCCAAGCGTTTCCTCAAGCTTAAAAACTTTTCTTTTTTTTTTTTTGTTAATTACCGAGGTTTGTAAAAAATAATTTCTTTTTTTTTTATTTTTTTTTTTGCCCGAAACCATTTTGTTTTACTTTTAACATCATCAAACGTTATATAATATAATTCGCGTTTTCTACAAATTTCCTAAACGCATTTATTTATTTATTTATTATTATTAATTTATTTTTTTACGATTCGAAAAGTGATTGTTGTTGTGTGTGTTCGATTGTTGTGAATATATATTTTTACAAAGGAAAACCTAATCGGGGGGGAAAAACAAAAAAAAATATTTAAGTTGGCAACACGTATCGAACGTTTTTTAAAAAAATAACGTTGCAAGTGACAACGAATGTCGTTGTAAACATAATTCGAACTATAAAATAATAAACGGTTTTTTTTTTTTTTTTTTTAAAAAAAAGACGTTAAATTGAAAAAATAAAATAAAAAAATATAAATAAAATAAATAAAATGCAATAAAAACATTAAGTGTAATAAAAATATAGTTATTTTATACGTTATTGACGTATATAAAAATATTTCTCTGAATTTGTCATTTATTTTTTTATAAAGAATAACGTAGGATGATTGAAATTGATTTAAATTTGGAAAATCATTATATAAAATAAATATTTTAAATTCGTGTGTGAAGAGTGAATATGACGTTACCGTTTTACTAAAATAAAAAAATTCCTCCTTTTTCTGTTTTTTCATTTTTACATTCTAAAATTTTACCATTATTTCTTATTCTTACTCTATGTTATTGAAATTTTAATTTTCTAAAAACTCTAAAAACAAATTTTGCATGAAATTTATAAGATTTATAATATAACAATAAGAGTGTAATAATAATAATAATAATAATAATAATAATAATAATAATATTCAACCGACGTTATTTCTCGTTGTAAAATTTTTTCTCTCTTTTTTGTTTTTTTTTTGACTTTAACTGACGTTTATGTTTTTTTTTTCTTTCATTTTTCTCTTTTATTTAATGAAAATGTTTGCGTACTAGTGAGAGATTAAAAAATTATCAAGAAATTGAGAAAATGATTCAATGGCACAACAACAACAACAATAACAAACACAAATAATTCTAATTTATTTTTCATAATTGTTTTAATTAAATTATAAATAAATAAGTAAATTTTTTTGTACGGATGATGATGATGATGATGATGACGTTGATTTCATGAGAATGACTTTTCAAGTGGTTTTTTTTTTTTAAAGTTTGTGAAAAGGTTTCATTTCCCTACCCCCTCTACCTCCTTATATTTCCCCCCTACCTTTTACTTTTATTGTTTTAATAAAACAAAAACAAATTTAACTGGATAAAAATAAGTCACTTGAATGAATAAAAGAAATGATTATGTACATTAACAAATTAATTGTTAAAATAATCATAAAACTTTTAAAAATGTTAATTAATGTAAATAATTAAAATAAAATTAAACAAAGAATTGAAATTAATTGTAAAAAAAATAAAAAATAAAAAACAAATTGATATGTACTATGCATTCCTATATAACCTATGTCCTCTGTAAAATGTTATTAATGTAACTTTATTTTGGATTAAAAACATTAAAAACCAAAAAACCTTTTGGATAACAAGGTATAGAGAAAAAAGGATGAAAAAGGTTTCAAAATCAATTAATCACATAAACTTCCTTCATGAAATACTTACCCTTTTTTTTTTTTTACCAGGTTTGATTCTATTTATCATTCCAAATTGACTTTTGAGAATTTTTTTTTTTAAAAATTTAATACAGTTTATGCCATCAAATCAATTTTAATAAATGAATAAAATGAAATCTCAATTTTTTTTTTTTTTATCTAAAATAACAAATAACCTTTAATAAGGTTTGTTTATTTTGTTACTGACAATTTATTAAAATTAATTTTTAGCAAAAAAAAAAAA
>NW_002987176.1:234706-239392 GCF_000006295.1 Pediculus humanus corporis | reverse complement strand
TTTACCTTTGAAACAAATTTGATACGGTTTTATTTTACACAAAAGGAAAAATAAATTTTATTTTCTCTCTTTTTATATATATTTTTTGTTCTCTCCATTCCTAAATACAGTATACAAAATTACTAATTATTTTTCGACGAGTTTCTATTTTTTTTTATTCTTTTGTTATAAATAAAATGAATGTGTGAACTTGTAAAATAATAATAATAATAATAATATAAAAAAACTGTTGTATTAATTGGTTAAAAATAGTACTTATTAATTAAGTAAGAAGAATACAAAATGGCTGAGCCGTTATCTGATTTTTTTTTTTGCACTGTCATCATTTTTTTTGTTTTTTTTTTTAAGAAACAAAAGAAATGTTTAGAATATAAATTATCACTAATTCTTTTTAATAAATAATTATAAAAACAAAAAACGAAACAAAATCTTCAAAATAAACTTATTTGTTTGCTTAAAATAAAAAAAAAGTAAAATAAAACCGTTTTGTACGTTACGTGTTTACAACTAACAATCACCGCCTTGTATTATTAAAACGTTTTCAAAACGTTTTCTTCATCTATGACTCAATGATGTTTACGTTATTAACCGAATATCATTAAAATAAATATAAAAATTTTGTTTTTTTTTTTTTTTAAATTTGTATTGTTAATAATTAATGTCGTGTTATTATTAATAATAAAAACAAATAAATAAATAATTAACTTTTTTTTTTCTACGCTAGTTTATGTACGGATCATTAAGCATTCTGTAAAAAAAAAAAAAAAAAAACAGATTTTTAAATTAAAATGGCGGCAAATATTATAATAACGGTTTTATGATATTGATTTAATTTTAAACTTATGCCAACATCATTATAGTTTTTAAAAAAAATATGTTTTTGTGTTGGTGATAATAATTAAAACAATAATGTGCACAAAGTGCAAGTGCAATTGTTTTTTTTTTTATTATTTGGATTAAAAAAAAAGGAATCCATATATATGGTGATTTAATTGATATAAACAGAATTTTCATTTTTTTGTTCATAATAATATTAATAATACATGTTGTTTTGTAATTTGGTTTAATTTATAATAAATAATTATATATATAGATAGAAATATAGTTTGTTTTATAAATATATATAGATATATAAACATAAAACAAACAATTTTACCATTGAAAAACCACACCCATCTCATTCATTGCAAAAAAAAAATGTTTATTGACTCTATGAAAACTTAATTTTGATACTTTTTTTTTAAATAATAATTTAATAGATTTTTTTAAACAAAAACTGTTTATATCATATTTTATTGGATATGGATAAAAAGGTTTTGTTATTTTATATATAGGTGTAAAAGGATTGTTGAATAATAAAAAAAGTGCATATTGTGATTAAAATAATAATAATATTTGCAATTAATAAATAAAAAAATAAATAAATAAAATAAAAGTGTTTGTTTTATTTTATTTAAATTCATATGAATATATGTATATATCATCTTTTAAAATAAATAAATAAATAAAAACAGTGCAATGTGCAAGTGCAATTAATTTAATAACAATAAATATATGTATGTATATATATATAAATTTTTTTTTTTTTATTTGTTATATCATTTATTTTTATTTATTTATTGTGCAAATGACAAATGACTGATTGTTTACATCACATAATAATAATAATAATATTATTATTAATAAATAAATAAATAAATAATCAAACTATTTATTTATTATTTTATTAAAAAATAATTTTTTTTTATTGCTAACGGTTAATTTAAAAATGGACGTTTTTATTGCTCTTTTTTTTTTTAAATAAATAAAGGCTATATTTATTAAAGGCTAATAATAATAATTTTATTAATTGTTTTAATTTTAAAAAATATTATTATTATTATTATTATTTTAAATAAAAAGCTAATTAAAATGGAAAAGGCTCAAAATTTTGGCCCCCACCTGTTATATGATAAAAAGCGCAACTAACATGATGATGATTATTATTAAAAATCTGAAAGCAAATTATTATTATTATTATTATCTGATCCCAATAATTTATTATTAAAAATTATTAAATCACGTTTATTATTATTATTATTATTATTGTATCTGCGGTTGGACACAAAAAAATTTTTTTTTTTAACAATAATTCTGGCACGTATTTCTGTCGTTTTTGTTTTATCATCGTTCGACAGCCTTAAAGCATTCTTATTATTATCATTATTATTATTATTATTATTATTATCATTATTAAGGCCACATAAAAGCATAAACAATCGACCGCACGAAAATAAAACAAGAGTGATGTAAACATTCAATTATTAATTAATTATTACAACAATTAAACAACATGCTTTATATATAAACAAAATAAAAATTAAAAATTGTGCAAATTTTTTAAACAACGTGTTAATAATAATAATAATAATAATAATAATGTAAAATAACAATTTATTATTATTATTATTATTATTAAAAATAACAAAAATTGTGCAAAATTTGCGCGTGTTTGTTGTGTGTGTGTGTGTGTGTGTATGTTTTTTTTGTACATATATAAATATATTAAAGCAAAACGTTTTTTTTTTATGTCATGTTGGCATCACTTTTTTCTTTTTTCGAAAAAAACGTGTAATTAAAATTTTTGACGTAAAAGAAAAACAAATGATTTGTGACGTCATACCAAAAAGAAAAAAAAATGGAGTCGTTATTAAATGAGAAAAAAAAATGGACGAATGGATACCAACATTTAAAAAATAAATTATTTTGCAATAGGTTTATTTAAACAAACTATTAAGATAAACATAAAATGTTATTATTATTATTATTATTAATAATAAACAAAAACAAACAATTTTACATTTATTATATATATTTATGTATATATATATATATTTTAATAGAGAGAGAATATTGTTAAAGTAAGTTTTCTTTTTTTTTTTTTTTTTGCAAAAAGGAAAAAAAGGAAAAAAAGGAAAAAAGGAAAAAAAACCTTTTTTGACTTAAAAAAAAAAAAAAAACAAGGTAAAAAGGAAAATGTTTTTGCCTTTGACAACAAATCAAAAACGACGTTAAATTTTTTTTTTTTTCCTTTTTTTTCTTTACTATATAAAAAAAAAAAAAAAATGAGAAAGGAAAAAAATTTCCCGACGTAACGAACAAAATTTTCTTTTTTATTTTTTTAATGGCGACGATTCGAAAAGGTTAAACAAAACAAAAAAAAAATAAATAAATAAATAAATTTTTCTAATTGTAATTGAAATGAAATCATAAAGAAAAACCGTGAAAACCACGAATGACAACCGCAAATTTGACAAAATTCAATGGTCGTTTAAAAAACAAAAAAAAAACGACGACGACCATTTCCGTTTCCGGTAAATTTTCTCATTCCTTTTTCCTTTAAAAAAAAAATTAATTTAAGCAAAACAAAAAAAAAAAAAAAACTTTTTAACAATTTCTCTCATTATTATTATCATTATTATCATTATCATTATAATAATTTCTTTTATCATTTATGTATCTGCCGAGTGATTGATTGATTGATTGATTGACTGATCGATCGAAAGGTTTTTTATTTTTATTTTTTAAATAAAATTTAGTTAATATACGTCTGAGTGGAGGGTGTAGGTGAGACGGGGGAGGGAGACGAGGTAGGGGGGATAAAATTTTCATTTTTAAATCATTCGAACGCGCACGCACACACGCACGCGCACTCGCCCACTCACTCGCTCAATCGCGCGAATATTATTTAATTTGTTTTATGCGACGAATAATATGAAACATACATAAATCAATTTCCGATTTTTCTTTTATAACATTTATTTAATAAATATTATTTATTTATTTATTTATTTACTCATACCCTTTTTGATAATAAATAAATAAATAAATAAGTGATAACGATTATTCATGTAAATAAATAAATAAAATAAAATAAAATTATTTTAATGAACCCGTCAATTTTAATAATTTTTTTTTAAAATTTAACTTAACTTACTTTTTTAAATAAATAAATAAATAAGTAAATAGCTTTGTTGTTGTTGTTGTTGTTGTTGTTGTTGCTGATGCTACTGCTGTTGCTCCTGGTGGTGGTGGTGATTTAGTTGTTGTTGTTTATGTTGTTGTTGTTGTTGTTATCGTTCTATATATTTATATATGTATACATAAATTTTTTTCATTTGTTATCGAGATATTTGTAACATTTTTTATTTTTTTTTATTTTCCTTCATTGTATAAATAATAATAATAATAATAATAATAATAATAATAATAATAATAATAATAATAATAATAATAATATATAAATAAATAATTAAGTAAAAAAATAAAATCACAGAAAAATTAAATATTTATTTATTTATTTATTATTATTATTATTATTTATTTAGTTGTTAACATAGATAATTTTTATTTATATATATATATTTTTTATTTACATAACAAGTTTAAAAGTTAAATAATAAATTTAATAAAAATAAAATAATAATAGTAATAATAAGTACATAAAGGTAAATAACGGTTTAACATTTAATACTTAAAGAATAATTATTATTATCATTATTATTATTATGATGATGATTATGATTACGATGATGATAATAATAACAATAATAATAATGTTAACTAATAATAATAATAATAATAATAATAATAATAATAATAATAATAATAATAATAATAATAACTAATAATAATAATAATAATAAT
>NW_002987176.1:200064-232564 GCF_000006295.1 Pediculus humanus corporis | reverse complement strand
CTTAATTCTTATTAATTTTTCCTTTCTATCTTTTTTCCCAATTTAAAATTTGTACTCTTATATATAACGTCTTTTTTTTAAATCATTCCTTTTTTTCAAGTTATTAATAATAATAATAATAATAATTAATAGTAATAATAATAAATAATTAATAATAATAACAATAATAATAACAATAACAGTACAAGTCAAAAAATAATTTCTTTTTGCTTTTTCCCGGTGAGGAAAATTTCAACCAATCAGAGCGCCGATTTTTATTTACGTAAGCAAAAAATTCAACCAATCAAAAAAAAGAAAAAATTAAATTTTACAACTGCAACAACAACCGTTAATTATAAAAATAATTTCTTTTTTTGTTAATTCATTCATTCGTTTATTAATTTAAATAAATTTTCTCACGAATAAAAATTTGAAAAATTAATTATGCAACGATTAATAATAATAATAATAATAATAATAATAATAAAGAAAAACAAATTTTTGAGATTTACACACGCACACGCACACACGCAAAAAAAAATTAAAAGAGAAAAGTTAAAATTTTTTTTTTTTAAATTTTCTTTTTTTGCTTGTGTGTTTGTCGTGTGTTTGTTTGTTTGTTTGCGTTTGTTTTTGCCCTTTAAAAAAAAAGAAAGTAAATTCAAACGATTTAAAATATTCATTTGTCGTTTGTTTTTTTTTTTTTTTTTTTTTATTTCCGCTTTTTCGATTTTTCCAGAAAAATTTAATTAAAAATCTCCTTGCGCCTTTTTAATTTTATTCTCTATCTCTCTCTTTCTTTCTAAATCTTACGGTTAGATAATGTGTATATGTATATTTATTAGTTTTTTTTTTTTTTTTTTTTTTTTTTTCTACTTCCCCGGGTTGATTTATTTTATTTGAATTTACTTTTTTTTTTTTTGTTTTTCTATCTATTTTATTTTTTCCATTTTCTTTTTCCTTTTTTTCTTTTTTATTTGTTTCCTTTTATCGTTTTTTTTCCCTTTTCTTTTCTAATTAATCAATTTTATTATCGTTTATATATATATATTTCGATATTGATATATAAACAAAAAAAAAATTAAAAAAATAACCGTCATTTTTTTTAAATAGCATTGAAAAAATAATTTTTATTATTATTATTATTATTACATATTATTACTAACACGTATATTTATCATTATTATTATTAATATCATTATTATTATTATTATTATTATTATTAATATTAATAAGTTATTTAAGATTTTAATTGGAGAGTTTAAACGCAAAAATGAAAAAAAAATTATAATTTGAAATGTTTAAGGGGGGGGAAAAGAAAAGAAAAAACGAAAAAAAAAATTATTAACATCCATCGATCGATCGATCGATATATAGATCGATGTATCGATGAATCGATAAAATGTTTTTCGTTTTAAATATTTTAATTTTGTTATTTGTGAAAGTTTACGGGAGAAAATTTTTTATATTTTTTTTTCGAAAATTTTATTTTACGATATTTCTTTTAAATTATTATTATTATTGTTATCGTTATTATTATTATTATTATTATTATTATTATTATTAATTTTATTATTGTTTTTTTTTTAAATTTGATAACGATAATTTTTTTTTTTTGTTTAATTTTATCAATTTTTTAGATGCCTCATTGTTAACGGCCTCTCGCCCATCTGAGCACTGCATCAGCTATAACATCCAGATGAGCCTTCGTCTGAAACACATAATTAACACACATATATACGTTTACGCGGCGTAATTTTTTCCCACCATTAAATTCAATCACGTGATTGCGTAAAATTGTTTAAATTTAAATATCGATTCCGTTATTAAAAAAAAAAAAAAATCCACGCCGCGTTTTATTTTAAAAAAATCGATGACGAATTATTATTTATTATTATTACATCCGCCATGTTTTTATAATGTCGCATTGTAGCGGTGGTGAAAAACCGAACTAAAATTTTAACGGTAGGAAAATGTAATCGATATACGATTATAAACAATCGATTATCGATTAATCGAGATTAAACTAATCCGGATTTAAAACGAATTCGCTTAAGGCTTCAAAAAATTAATCATTTAAATGAGTTTTCCGTTATTTTTTTATTATTATTATTATTTTTGTAAATCTACTTATGAATAATTTCTTGTTATTTAAAAAAAAATTGACAAATAAAATATTAATTTTAATTAATATTATTAGTATTATTATCCGTCTTAATTATAAAAATGAAAAGTTTTCTCCCGTTTCTTTTCCCTCCCGAATAAAATTCATTATATAAATAATTTTTTTTTCCCCGTTTTATTTTAAATATAATGATTTTATATTAATTAATTTATACGTTAATTAATTAATTAATATTTGAATTTTTATTTATTTATTTATTTATTAACTTACCGTTTTGTAAAACATGCACGCTTGTCTATCTTCGTCTTCCCCATTTGGGCAGTCTATGAAACCATCACAAAGAACGTGATCATCTATACACCTGTATCGTCCCATTCTGTCAGGCGTTGGACATGCAAATCTGTCCATACCATCCTCCGCTTGTGGACATTCTGTATGAAAAAATTAAAATTTTATTTTATTTTGTAAATACCTGTAAAATTTTCCCATTTTCCCACCCGAATAATAATAATAATCACACAATAACTACTTCTTAACCACCTTCCCTTCCCTCTCTCTCTCTCTCCCTCCCACCCACATTTAAAAATTCAAACATCAACTAACAAAAAACATTATCATTATTATTATTATTATTTTACTTATATTAATTATATAAAATATAAAATTAGAAGAGAAAGAAAAAAACGTTAAAACGAAAAAGGCGACAAAAATATTTTTATTTTTTTTTTTAGATATAAATGACGTCATATAAAGTTTTCATTATGATGTTTTCAATTATGACGTCAGAATTTCATTCAGATTTAGCCAAGAAAAAAAAAAAGGAGGAAAATAAAATAAAATAAAAAAAAAGAAAATAGAAAAAAGAAAAATGACTGTTTTTTTTTTTTTTTTTTTTTTTTTTTATGGAAGGAAATATTTTTTTCCTTAGAGACGACATTAAACTTGGAAAAGAAAAAAAGGAAAAAAAAAAAAAAAAGAAAGAATTGAGTCAAACAACAACTTAAATTTGTGATTCAAAAACGGAGAGGAGAGGGAAGGGGAGGGGAGGGGAAATATTTTCATTTGAATGAAATCATAGAGTAATAAAAAAATTTTTTTTTGTTTTTTTTTTTTTTTATGTTTATAAGTTTGATGACGTGTATTAACATAAAATCAAAAAAAAAAAAATTTCCAATGAAAAAATAAATTCAAATTGAATAAAAAAAAAAAGTGTAAAATAATAATAATAATAATAATAATAATAATAATAATAATAATAGAAAAATCTATGAATCGACAAAAAAATAAAAAATAAATAAATAGTTTTTTTTAGAAACATTCACAAAAGGAATTTTTTTTTTTTAAATAAAAAAACCATTTCGATTGGTCATGGATTTTGAAAAACTGGAATAAGAGAAAAAGAAAAAAAAATATGCGGGGGAGTATAGAAAGGCGAGCGACAAAATGACGCCAAAAAGAAAAAAAAGATTTTACTATTATTACGAGGTTGCAAAAAAAAACAAAATATTTTTTTTTTTATTTTTTATTTTTGAGTAGTTTCCCTAAAAAAAACTACAAAGTTTTCTTCCGGAAAATTCGTTGCCTTTTACTATTATTATTATTATCTCCTTTGGCATCGTAATATAAAAAAATAAAATAAATAAATTTTTGATTTTGGTTTACATTATATATAGAAATTTTTTTTTAAAATTTAAATTTAAATTTAAAACCGAAAATTTTCATTGATGGAAAAACCCCTCAGGAAACTTAATCGAAATCTGGGATTGTGAAATGACTAAAAAGAAAATCAAACGGGGATGTGAAAATGGAATGAAATGATAGAGAGAGAGAGGGGGAGGGAACAAAGAAAGAATTAAAAAGACAAAGAGGTAGAGAGGGACACAAAGAGAGATAAAGAAGTAGAGAGAGTGGGACACAAAAAGAAATAAAGAGAGAGAGAGAGAGAGAGAGAGGTACGCAATGAGAAGTAAATATAGAGAGAGAGAGACAAAGGTACGCAATGAGAAGTAAAAATAGAGAGAGATAGACAAAGGTACGCAAAAAGAAGTAAAGAGAAAGAAAGAGAGAGAGGGACACTTTCAAGAGAAATAAAAAGAGAGAGGGACACTTTCAAGAGAAATAAAGAGAGAGAGAGGGACACTTTCAAGAGAAATAAAGAGAGAGAGAGAAGGTCACAAAAAGAGAAATGCAGAGACATAGAGAAAGAAAGAGAGGGGGTACACAAAGAAAAGTAAAGAGAGAGAGAAAGAGTGAAAAACAAAAAAAAGAGTGAAAACGAACAAGGGGGACAAAAAAAGAGAAAGGAACAGAGAGATAAAACAAAAGGAGAGAAAAAAAAAGACAGAGACATATAAAAAAAAAGTAACAATAATAATAATAATAACAAAAAAAACACATCCATGCTTTGTGCTAAATAGTTTTTTAAAAAAACATAACAAAACAAAATGAAAAACGGCCATTAATAAAAACTTTTTTTTCGTTTTTTTTTACCTTTAAAATGTCTTATTTAAAAATTTTTTTTTTGGGGAGGGGGGGGGGAAACAACGAAAATTATTACACAAACAGGTGCAAACATTTTTTTTTCTTTTTAATTATTTATTAAATATTTTTATAAATAATAGCGTCCATTCATTCATCCATTCATTCAACCATCGATCGATTTTTAAATTAAATAATTTATTTAAAAAAAAAAAAATACTGTCGTCATCATAATCGTCATCGTGATCGTCATCATCATCATTATTATTATTATAACCACCGAGTAAAAGTTATTTCCAGTCGTAAAAAAAAAAAAAAAAGCAGAATTATTTAATAAGTTTATTGTAATCCGAATGAAAAAACGACGACGGTATAAAAAAAAAGAAATTCGCTTTTCTGAATAAATTAATTAAATAAACGGAAAAGGAAATAAATTTGTTTAACGGATACGGAAGCACCCGCCCGCTCTGCGGGATATCATGCAATTTAAATCGTTAAACGTCTCCAACGCAAATAATTACAATTTTTACAACCACGTCAAAATATACGCGGAGGAGGTTTTTGAACAAAAAAAGGAGAAAAACAGAGAGAGAGAGAGAGAGGGTTAAAAGGGTCAAAGGAACGAAGAGAAAGGAAAAAGATAGAAAAATAAAACATAAAATGAAAAAAAAAAAAAAAATGGCGTAAAAGAGGGAGGGGGAAGAGAGAGAGAAAGAGAGAGAAAAAAAAGAGATCATCAAAAAAAAAAAAAAAAAAAAATTTCCCCCCCTTTTTCTTCTTCTTCTTCCTTTTTCAAAATGACGTCATTACTCAATTTAATTTTATTCAAACCACGTTTTTCCTTTTTTTTTTTTTTTTACTAAAAAAATAAAAAAAATATTTCGCGTTGATTAAAATGATAAAAAATTTTCATAAATTAATTAATTTGATAATTGTTATTAAACAAAACAAAACGGGGTGAGGGGAGAGGGAGGCGAAGGAGGGGAGGGAAATTCATCGCCATTTTTAAAATAACAAAAATCAAAAATTCTAATTCTTATAAAATGCTAATTAAAAAAAATTTTTTTTTAAAATTTTAAATTGCAAAATTAATAAATAAAAATCGTCGTCGTGGCACTAATGAAAAAAAAAAATTTTTATTTGTGATGTAATATTATTATTATTATTATTATTACTAAAGTCGATCGATATGAAAATCGATTAAATCGATAAACGAAAACACTCTCGAATGCCGAACTTTTCCCCCCCTTTTTTTTTTTTTACTTTATAACAAAAAAAAAAAAAAAAAGAAAACAAATTGAAAATCGAAATTTTCTTTTCTCTCTCTCTCTCTTTCACTCTTTCTCTTTCTCTTCCCGGAATGAAAAACCTTCGGGCGCTATTCTCGGGAAATACAAATTCCAGAAAAAAAAATCGGTTAAGTTTATAACGTTGCTCAAAAAAAAAAAAAAAAAAAAATAAATGCATAAAAATTTTCACAACGCAAAAAAAAAAAACAAAAAAAAAAAAATATCGTCTGCTATTGGAAAAATAAACAAATCATTTTTTTAAAAAAAATTCAATTATTTTTTTTTCCCTAACATCGTTCCAGATAATAAACAAATCTAAACTTTTCCTCAAAAATTTGAAAATTTTTAATTATTTTCACATTAATAATAATAATAATGATAATGATAATAATGATAATAAAGTATATTAATATTCGTGTCGTAAATTTTATATTCAATCGTAATCTGATCCGCCATTTTGTTTTTTGATTACAATTATTGACACCGAAACGAACGAACGAACAGGTGTGTAAATTTTTTGTTTATTTTTAATTTCGATTCGATTAATCGAATGAATCGAATTTTTTTTTTTCCAGTCGCTTTTTTTTTTTTCATTTAATTTTGGAAAATGTTTGAGTGGGTGAAAAAAAAAAAAGACTCCGGCACTTACGTGACTAGAATACAAAGAAATTTTTTTTTTTTTTTTATTATTTGGGTTAACCCTCAATTAGAGTTTGAAAATAATTTTTTTATTTTCATTCAATTTTTCTTTTTTTTTCCACGATACGCAAAAAAAACATACATAAATTTATCATCATCATCGCCATCATCGTCATCATCGTCGTCATCGTTTTTTTTTTTTTTGTAAAGAAATCGGTTTTATTGACTATAAAACTTTTTTGTATTTGATTTTCCCTTTTTTAAAATCGTCGCCGCCATTTTGAATTATTCAGACGACTGTCATGATGACGTCGTCAGTTGGTCTCGTTCATGGCGAAAACATTCAAACCATTTTAAATTCTTTTTTTATTTTTATTTTCTTTCCTTGTCTCTCTCATTGTTTTACACGTTTTACTAAATTATTTAATAATAATAATAATAAATCCGTAAAATGTCTTTTTTTTTTTTTTACAATAAACCGACTCCATTTTTATTTATTTAACGTTTTAACATTATTATTATTATTGTAGGGATTTATTCAATTTGTAAAATTTTTAACCGTTTTTTGTGACGTCATTTTTTTATCTACTTCCTCGTGTTTTTTTTCAGGCAGGTACGTATACTTTTTTGTGATGAGCCTTCTTTTTAAATGATGTCTTTGGATAGTATCCGGTTGGTCGTCTGCCACAGTTCTGTCAATTTGAATGTGTCGATTGTCAGGTTTAAGGTCCTGCTGTCGCAACCTGGTTTGGAATGTGGTTGTACCATCCTTCGGCTATTCCTTCCTCTTCCACGTTCACGACAGATAATCCAGCGAAGATATTTACAGATTTGTTGTGCCTTTCTATACATTCACGTTTTGTCAATATCGAACAACCGGAAGTGAAATGATTTTCCCGCAGTAATAAACGTTTCCGTTTCAATTTTAACTTTTCCAGCCAATCATATCTTCTTCTTATTAATACCCGAATCGTTAATTCTCTTCAAATATATATTGTCCATTCAATTTTTTCCAGTTTTTTAATTTGCATATTATTATCATCATTATTATTTGTAAAAAATGCGAAATGAGAAAATTTTTTAAATTAAAATTAAAATCTCGTCGCTTGTCTTTATTAAAAAAAAAAAAAAAAAATTTTTTCTGCAACAATAAAAAAAAAGTAGAATGACCCAGGGATTTAAATCCCACTTTCAGTTTTTTTTTCTCTCTCTCTTTTTCCTTTTCTCCAGCGAATTTAGAATTCATTTGCTGGAATGTCGAAACTCGTTATCTTCATACACGTAAGAAAACCATCTTTGGATAAATTGCTTCGGAGACCATAAATCGGTCACGTATATTATATGATAGGTTATCTCACCCATTCTCTCTTTTATCTCTCTCTTTCTCTCTCTCTTTTCTATTTACTTATCCTTTTTCATTCTTTTGTCTCTTCGAACAATCATAAAATCGTAAAAAAAAAAAAAAAAAGTTTCTCTCTCTCTTTCTCTTACGTTATTACCATTATTATTATCGTCATAATCCTAAATAAGGCATAAAAAAATTTACGGTAACTATATATAATAATAATAATAATAATAATAATAGTTTTAAGTAACTTTTTCTTTTCTTTTCTTTTTCTTTTTCCTCTTTTTATTATTATTATTATTATTTTTCCTTATAAAAAGAAAAAAAAAAAGTTTTGGTCGTTTTTCATAGAGAAAAGTTTTTAAATGGATGGGCCGACAGAAACAGTGGAAACAAAATATAAAAAGTTTTTTTTTTTTTTTTTCTTTGAAAAGTTAACAGGTAATGCATAAAATATGTATTTTTTAAAAACAGTTTGATAATGATAATAATAATAATAATAATAATAATAATAATGACAAATGTAGTCATAGAGAGAAACGTTTCATTAATGCGAAAATAATAATAATAATTTTTTTTTTTTCCAATACAAAAATATTTAAGGTTTAGTATTAAATTTTAAAAAAAAGTTTTTTACTAAGCTTATTATTATTATTATTATTATTTAAACGTAAAAAATTATTTATCGAATCGGGATTTCCTGATAAAATTTATTTAAAAAAAAAAAACGGGATCAATATCCCGGGATTTTTTTTTTTTAAAGGAAAAATTTATATAAAATTATCGTTACAAATAATTCGGGGATAAATTTATTTAAAAACGTCATCATCACCATCATCATCATAATCATAATCATAATCATAATCATCATTATCATCATCGAGTTTAAGATGGCGGAATTCCGTGATCTTTTTTTAAAGGTATTTTATTAAAATTTGTAAATAAATTACGAATTTAATTAACCCAAACACACACACACACTCTCTCTATTTTCCTATCTCTCTCTCTCTCTCCCTCTCTCCCTCTCTCTCCCTCTCTCCCTCTCTCTCCCTCTCTCCCTCTTTTTCCCTCTCTCCCTTTCTTTCCCTCTCTTTCTTTCTTTCATATATAAATTCATTATCATTTTTTTTTTTTTTTTTTTTATCAATTTTACTTTAGTTTTTCGTGTCGAATTTTTGTTTTTTACAGTTTAAAAAAAAAAAGGAAAATTAAAACCGGAAAATAAGTTTTAAGAAACGGATATGACGGAATCGGAAACGGGGATAAAAGCATCGAAATAAAAAAAAAAATAGAAAAACATGAAATTTTTCCCCCCTATTTTTCTTCTGCTTATAAGAGTTAAGTTAAGAGATCATTAAAATGGCGGATAAAAAAAAAAAAAAGGTTAAATTTAAGAAGGCGGTGAGTGATTGACGCCGGAATCATCAAATTTTTTTTTTTTTTACATCTTCGGATTCGATTTGTTGCCGAAATTGATTTATCAGAATTTTCATTCGTACGCGCCCACCCTCCCCGAAAAAAAATTTTTCCCATTTTTTGTTCTTTTACTTCCGGGTTTATTTCACGTTTGAAAATAAATAAAAAAAAACGAGGAAAAAAAAAATGATTCGGATTAATTATTAAACTTAATCCTCTCCCCCTTCTCCCTCCCCCTCCCTCTCTCTTTCTTAAATCCGATTTATTCCTTTTTTTTTTTTTGGAAAACATTAAATAAATATCGATCGATCGATAAGGAAAAAAAAAAATTTTTTTCTTATTTAATAAAATTCTAATGACGACAATATATCTCGTTTTTTGTTTATTTACTCTATGAAAAAAGTTTTTTTTTTTCATCATTTCCCTTTTATTAAAATTTTCACGAATTCATTTTTTAAAAAAAAAAAACAAAATTTTCTTTTTTTTTTTTTTTTAACATATATGAAAAATCAAAAATCAAAATTGAAAAAGTCAAAATGAAAATATGATAGGAAAAAGCAGAAGAAAAAAAAAAAATTCTAATTTGTGCGTAGGAAAAAAAAAACGGAAACGGAAAGAGTCAGAGAGAGAGAGAGAGAGAGAAAGAGAGAAAAAAGTAATTGACAGATTTTTTAAATCTCTACTCTGCTTTTTTTTCCTTTTTTTTTTTGATATCCCTCAGCGAACCTGAAATTTTCATTTTTTAATTTAAATATATATTATCAAAAGTGATAAGAATTGTGTGTTATCAGCAGGCGATTTTCCCGCTAAAAAAAAAAACCGCCCTCGCGTTTATTAAAATATTTTTTTGTGAAATATATATATATATATATATATATATATATATATATATATATATAAGAAAAATGACAGCATGATGTCTCTCTTTTAAGGCGACGGAAAAACTTTTTTTTGATCCCTCTAAAACCCTCCCCCTCCCCCGAAACATTTTTCACCGTTAATAAATTTTTACATTACCTTTGACCTTTGACGAAAAGAAAAAAAAGAGAAAAAGGAGAAAAAAACGTTTTTTTGTGATGTTGTTGAAACAACAACAAGGGAAACAACAACAAAGGTAACAACAACAAACATTAAGAAAAAAATTTTTCCTTTTTTTAATCCTTTATTTTATTATACCGTTATTATCATTATTATTATTAAATTAAAACGGTCATTTTTAAAATAATAAATTTCGACTAATTTTTTTTTTTTTTAAATATTAAATCATATCATTATTATTTCATATCCGTTCGTCTTCTGCTTTTTTTTTTTTTTTTTTTATAATCAACAACAAAACAATTTTTTTTTTTTTACGTCGGTCGCGTCTTCTGCTTTTTTTTCTTTTTTGAAATTTCATTTTTCAAATCATATTTCATTTTTTTTTTTTTTTTTAATGAAAAAAAAAAAAAAAATGGATTCGATCCCCGGGAGAAAAAGTCAAAATTTTCTTTTTGGGAAAAAAAAAAAAAAAAAAAAAATTGCCGCCATTTTCTTTTTTTCCATTTTTGTTGTCGTTACGACGACGACAAATTTTTCAATTACGTCATATATATTTTTGTCATCTCATTCAAATTTTTTTTTAATTAAATGCAAAGTAAAAGTTAAACGTCAAGGTGAATTTTCCTCCCCTCCCCCTCCCGGTAACGAAAATTTTCTTTAACCCTAATTATCTTTCTCGTTACGCCCTAACAAAAAAAAAAAAAATTGACATTGACCCAAACCGTTGTAAATTTTTCTTTTTTTAACGTTTTAAATGATCGTGTCACCAGATGAAAAATTTTTCAAATGTCACGTTCTCAATATTCGATGATAATAATAATAATAATAATAACCAAATTTATTTATGTGAGCGCTCGTATAATTTTTTCAACGGAAATTTAATTGTTTTTATCATCATTATTATTTTACAAATAGAGAAAAACTAATTTAAAAATTTTGATTTTCCAACGGCAAAAAAAGAAAATTTTTTTTTTTTTTTTTATTATACGAGAAAGACAGAGAGAGAGAGAGAGATTGAATTTAATTTTTCACTTTAAATGTAATTATAAAACTTAGTTATTACTCTTCTTCTTCCTTTTTTAACGTACGTACGTACGTAAATTAATTACAAATCATCGAAAAAAATTTTTTCTTTTATGACTTTAATAAATATTTCGCCGCCATTTTTCATTAAATCGAAATCCATTATTATTATTATTATTATTATTATTATTTAAAAAAAAATTAAAATTAAACGAAAATCTTAAAATTTAATAATAATTATAAAAAAAAATAAAGATAAAAGGAAAATTTATTAGTAAGTAAAAAAAAATCCAGGTTAAAATAATGATGATGGCAATGATAATAATGATGATGGTAATGATAATGATAATGATGATAATAATAATCTTATAAAATTATTTCAAAGAGTTTTTCCCGTTTAAGAATTTTTTTTTTTACAAGTGCGTGTGTTTGTTGCACTAAAAATTTTCATTTATTTACTTATAATAAATGCATTTTAATAATTACATCGACGTATCGATTTAAAATTTGAAATTGAAAGGGAACGGGGAGCGTGGCGGTGGTAGGGAGGGGGAGTAAAGGGAAGGTTGAGGAAACGTTCGTTTAACTCATGAAAACGAATCCTTTCATTATTATTATTATTTACTTTTTTTTTTTTTTTTTAATACCCTTCCGCTTTTCAATACTTTTCCGCTTTTCCATTTTCTCATTTCCCCCTCTCCCTCTTTCCTTCCCCTTCCCCCTTTTCCCTCACTTTTAGGGTGTAGTCATCGTTATATCGAAATTAATATAAATTTAAAAAAAAAAAAATTTTCACAAAGTTGTTCGTTTATTAATGTACAAACAATATATATATATGGATATTTTTTTTTTTTTTTGCGGTTCGAGTTTGTCGCTGTCGCCATTAGTTAATTGCAAAAAAATATTTTCTATTATTATTATTTGCTTTTCTGTTAATTTAAAAATAAATAATAACCTTTCTTTTGAGTTTATTTTACCTTTAACCTATGTAAAGAGATCAAAGTTCGTTTAAATTATTAGTTATGATAAAAACGAGAAACAACCCCAAATTTTAACGGAAAAAATTTTTTTTTCTTTTGTTTTTCTCTTGATTGCGGTTGTAAACGAGATTTTATCAAATATGGAAAATTTACGTTAAGAAAAAGGTAAATTACGTAAGGTTTCCTTTTTCATAACGGACTCTACGATAGAACAAAAGTTCTAAAAAAAATAACAAAATAAAATTGAGATACGTATCATGTAATTTACAAAAAAGAAAAAAATAAAATAACGGATTCTCAAACGGATGTACGTCACGTTATTGCGTGCTTTGCACATTCAAACAAGAAAACACGTCAAAAATAATAATAATAATTTTTTTTTTCAATGAAACGGAACTTCAATTTGCGGTTTTTTTTTTTCCCCCTTTTTCCTAAGTTTGACCTCTTACACTACAAGACTAACGATTGCAACAAGTGGATTTGTTGCAATTTGCGGAAAAAAAAAAAAAACAAAAAAAAAAAAAAAATTAAAAACAATTTTTTAACGAATAATTTAAATTTAACGAAAGGAGGAAAACGAAGAACGTAGTCGATTACGTCATAATTACGTCGTATTTTTCGACCAATCAGATTAATTTTCTTATTCGGTTATGATTTAATAACGAACCAATCGCGATTTTTTACGACTTTAATTCATGAACGTACTCTCTCCGTACGTAATTTTCACGATTTCTATTGGTCAATTTAAAAATTTTACTTGTTTTTCCGTTTTTTTAAACAGTTTTATAAACTTTAACGGATTTATTTTGTTTAAAGCCATATTAACGTTTTTAAAATATATTTAAGTAGTAGTAGTAGTAGTAAAAGTTCAAACTAATTAAAGTGTTGTGAGACATTAAAAACGAGGAGAAATTTAATGCAAAAGTTTTTATTTAAAACAAACAAATTTTTTATTTACTACAAACGAACAAACGATTGGGAAAAAAACGATTTTAAAAATGTTTTAATGATCCAAACCGTATAAAACTTTTGTCTTACGTGGATTTAAATTGAAAAAAAAAAAACAAAAAAAATTAAATAAAACTTTTTTTAAACCGTGTAAATAATAATAATATTTACGTTTTAATTTATCGTAACAAAGTTTACGAAACGCAATCATAATAATAATACACGTAAAAAAAAATTAATGTCTCGGGTAAAACGTGGCATTAAGTTGTGTTCGACATTCACTTTAGCTTCAAAAATATTTTTTTAAAAAAGTATTCAACTACGTCATACGTAAAATTAACGGTTTTTTTACCTCCTCGCGAGGTACATTAATCAAAAAAAAAAAAAAATTTTCGCGGTCATTACGTGCACGACACGAAAACAAATATTGACAATAATGGCGGAAAGTGAAAATTTCGGTGGGAATTTTCTTTTTTTCCGTCCTTTCTACGAACCGAAAAAAAAAAAATGTTACGAAAATTACCTATTTTAATAATCATTTTCTTCTTTATTATTATTATTATTATTATTTTTAGGAAGGAATAAAACGTGAAAATTAAAAATTGATTTTCCACGAATAACGAACGAACGAACGAACGATTTTCATTCAACGTGGAAATAGAGAGAAAAAAAAAAAACTTTCGAATTTTATACGGGAAAATTTTAATAATAAAATAAACGGTTATTTTTAACCGGATTTTGAAAAATTTTCAAAACGTTTTCTTGGGGGGCGCGGGGGGGAAGGGGAGCAAGGGAAACTTATTAAATCCAGGTATGGAAAAAATTTTCCTTTTATTTTACTATCCCTTTTCCCTATTATATCGATTTTTTACTCGATTTATTTATTTATTTTTTTTTATTCGGGATTCGATTTTTTTATTAAAAAATAATAATAATAATAACTAATAAAATGAGGGCCGAAGTTAACAGACATTGATTTCCTTTTCTATTTTTTTTTATTTTCTATCTCTTTTTATTTTTCTACCCGTAAAAAAAATTGCGAAAAAAGAACAAAATAAAAAAAAAATGAGAGAGAGAGAGAGAAAAAAAAATTTTCTTTTTTTTTTTTTTTGGAAGAAAATGATACGTGTTTTTCAAAAGTTTTTTTTTTTAATATTCATTCCAAAAATAGAAAAAAAAAATAGAAGACGAAAAAAAAAAGGGAACAAAAAAAAAAAGAAAAAGAAAAAAAAATGTTGGGGAAAATTCTTAGTAAAGAAAATGCATTTCAATAATGACTAATGAAAAACCGTTTTACGTAATTGAAATTCGTTTTTTCCCCCCTCCACGAGTTCGTTCGTCTATCGCGTATATCGCTATGGGCGGGAAAAAAAAAAAAAAAATTTTTTTAAAATGGACGTCGGCGGCAAATTTGCCGCCTCTATCATTTGAGAGAAAAACGAATGAATTAATAAATAGAGGGGAAGAAGAACCGTTGGAAAAGGATTCTGCAGTATAAAGGGGAAATGTGAATGAATGTTGAACCTTCTCCCCGCTTTTCCTCTCTCCTTTTCTACGATCCCCTCGTTTTCCCACACTACCCTTTTCTCTCGCGTCACCCTTTCCTTTCCCTCCCCCCCGACTCCCACACCGACCCTGGCCGTTATATTCGAAGCTGAATGACGTCATTGCCGGGATGTGAATGAAGCTTTCGAGCATCCTGGGAACTGCGTTTCTACGTTTACCCGGACGACAAAGCAGATGGCGCTAACTCTGCTTTATATATGGATGCTCGTTGTAATGAATTTTTTAAAGGTCGTAGAGCCCCAGGCGCTGCCTTATATAAATACACCGCCTTATTTAAATGATTCTGTCCGAAAAAAAAAAAAAATTTCAAAAAAAAAAAAAAAAAAGAAAAATGGAAAATTAACCGTGGAAATAACAAGTAATCAGAGGTCATTGAACATGCGCACAAAATCGATTCATATAAAAAAAAAGTATTAATAATTAAAATTAATAATACAAAAGCAACTTGATTTGTTTTCACCAATAAAAAAAAAAAAAGGTACGAAAAAAAACTGATTCCTAATTTGGGGTCAATGAGGGGCGGGGTCAAAATCTATAATTAAAAAGTAAAAAAAAAAAAAGTTTTAATTTCTAAAATTAGAATTTTAAATTTATAATAAAAAGAAATAATTTTCGGATTGACGATTGATATAACCCCCCACACCCGGAGATAAAAATCTTAACTGCAAAAAAAAAAAAAAAAATTTCTCAAAAAGTGGAAAGAGGAGGGAGGGGGAGGGAAGGGGAGATTCAAAAAAAAAAATAAATTGACAAATTTTTCCCCTATCGTTATTATTATTATTATTATTATTATTATTATTATAATCGGCGACAAACTCGACACGCGAAAAAATTTTTCAACGGAAATGACGTAAAAATTTTTTTCCCTTTTCCCTTTTTTTTTTTTTGTGTGTGTGCGACAAAACAATGGGATAAAAACTAAAAATAGATTTTGTGAAACATATATAAATATATACATCTCCCGATTTGTACCTGTTTTTCAAATTTACGATTCTCACCGGAAGTTATTCCTGCCTGGGTGGACACGCGTTGGTCGACGCGTAACATTAAATAAATTTTTGTCTTTTTTTTTTTTGTTTTACCTTTTTTTTTTCCACCCCCTCCCTTCACACGTTGGTTTTCTACCACGTATGCATTATTTATAAAAAAGTTTTCCTCATTTTTTTTTTGGGCGGGGGGGGAGGAAGCGGAAAATTTATTATTATTTTAAACGTCGCAATTTTTTTATTAACGATTGACCGAAAAATTAATTTTAATTTTTTTTACGAAAGGTAAACATGTAAAATAAAAAAAAAACAAAATGGAGGAAACAGCACACATTCGCGCGCACACACACACACAAAAAGAACATTTGAAACCGACAATAAGAGAAAGAAAAGATGGTTATTGTAGGGTCGAATCCCCCCCAAATTTTTTCCCCTTTTTTCCCTTTTTTTTTTTTTTAATCTTTTCCTTGAAGCTTATTCCTGAGGCAAAACACCTTGAAAAGGCAATAAATCAAAAGTGGATTTTCCTTAGGTTGGCTTTCCCTTGACAGTAAAATAAGAAAGCTTAAGAGGACTAGTAAATGCTTAAACATGTTTGTATATTAACTTTGAATTTTCCAAAAAAAAAAAAAAATAGAAACGGGAAGAAAATAAAAAAGAATGTGGGCGAAAATCGAGATAAAATGGCGGTTCAAATATAAATTTTATTTCGGTTTTCCCCCCCCCCCCAAAAAAAAATATTATTTATGTTTATACGTTAAATAAAATCCCCCAACATTTATTTTATTTTATTTTATTTTTTTTAAATTTCAAAAAGCGTGAAATTACACGAAAAACAAACAAACAACAACAAAACCATAAAATTATTAAATTTTTTTTTTTTTTTTTTAAAACGACATTAAATTTTATTTAAATGGAAAATTTTCAACGGTTTTAACGGTTTTAACGGTTTTTTATTCGATTCCGATCGCGTAATTTTAAACTCACCCCCCGCCATTTTTAATTTATCAAAAGTGGCATTAGATATTACCAAATGATAATGATTAATCGGCAACGTCGCATTTTTTGTTTTGTTTTGTTTTGTTGTCAAAACGTTTAACCTTTTTTTTTTTTTTAAGGAAAAAATTCGACCCATTTGATAAAAATAAATTTACAATATATATTTCATTTTTGCCGCCATTTTTTTTTTTTAAATTAATGCCTACGTTTTGAGTATTTTTATGTATTAATGGCGGAACTTTTAATAATATTCACTTAAATGTTTTTTTTTTTTTTTTTTTCGTCGAAACGAAATCGTAGGTAAAAAAAAAAAAAAGGAAAGAAAAACGTTGTGAAGAACCCGATTACCTTATGACCCGACAAGAGGTCATTGAGTTCATATTTATAAATAGAATTTTCCCGTTTTTCCCGTTTTTTTTTTTTTTTTTTTTTCGTACCCCCAATTTTTACGTGAAAATCGTGTACGTCATTTTTGTTTTTCTTTTTGTTCTGACAACAAAACATTCAATTTATGAAAAACGCGAAGGAGGAAATTTAAAAAAGTTTAAAATTTTCTTTTTTTTTTTTTTTTGGAAATTAAAGTTGTTATTTTAAATTTTTAATAACAATTAAAGAGACTTTTTCTCTCCTCCCACCCCTCTCTCTCTCCCCCTCACCTTTTTTTTTTTTTATTTTTTTCGGGGATTAAGAATTTAAGAAAAAATAAAAATGAAAACTGTCAAATGTGCTTGTGTACGAAATTATTTTTAAACTGAAAAAAAAAAAAAAAAAAAAAAAACTTTTAACTGCTTTTTAACACGCGATTTCTAAGAATTTTTTTTTTGTTTTTATTTTTTGTTTTTACTTTTTTCCTGCCGTTAATTTTTATACATCGGACGACTAAAAAACGAAAAACTTTTGGGTGGTAATGGCGGCATAAAGGGACAAACCGAACCTCCTCAATCTTCTCCTCTCCCTTCCCTTAAAAAAAAAAATTTCAACTAAATAAATTTTCTTTTTCTTTCTTTCCTTACTTCCTTTTTTTTTTTATTTTTACTTTTTAATTATTTATTCATTAAAATTGTCAACAGAGAAATAAATCAAAATGGCAGCAACAAAAAATAAAAATAAAAAGAAAACTTTTGGAAAGGTTTTTTTCTTTCTATTTAAAAACGAATTAAAAATTTTTTTTATCAAAATGAATTTTTCGATCGATGCGACAAAATTTCCTTCTTTTTTACAAAAAAAATTTTAATATTCATCGATTTTCTATTTATAACCATGCAATTTTTTTTTTTTTTTTAGTAAATTATTAATCAAAAAGAATAACTTATAAAAAGTCGTAAAAAAAAATTTCTTTTTTTTTTTTTTAGGTCTGTAGTTTTTTTTTCCTCCTATTTTTTCCTCGTACTAATTTTTTCTCTTCTCACACTCGTTCAAATCTTTCACTACTTGTGTTCTTTGTCTAAAACCACGTCAGACAACGAACGATACGACACGAAATGAAATACTAAAGACACGTCAGTTATTTACTCTTTTTTTCTCCCTAATCACTCACATCGATTTTATTATTTAACCCCCCAAAAAAAAAGAAAACTTTTACGAAAAATGTTCTATAAATATCATCATCATCATCATTATTATCAACATTATCATTATTATTATTATCATCATCATCATTATTATTAAAATAATCATATTCAAGTATAATTTTAATTCGCGAAAAATAAAAAAGAAAAAAAAAAAAAACAAAAAAAACTTTGTAATTATTATTATTATTATTATTATTATTATTATTATTATTATTATTATTATCATCGTTATTATCATTATCATTATTATTATTATTTAAAGAGTGAAAATAAAAAATTTTTCATTTCGAAAAGTATTTTTAATAAGAGAAACCCTTTTTTTAAAATTTATTTTAATTGTAACACAAAATAAATGAGAATTAATGTTTTATAACTTTCTTTTTTCGGTGTCGAAAACGACGAGGGAAAAAAAGAGAGAGAGAGAAAGAGAAAGAGAGAGAGAGAGAAAGAGAAAGAGAGAGAGAGGGGGGGAGGGAATACCTTGAGAGAATGACAAAAATAGAAAAGCCAAATAGAAAAACAAAAGAAAATTTATATATAAATTTTATAAAATCAGGTAAGAGAAACATAATAAAATAAGAAGTCTGTGTGTGTGTGTGTGTGAGAGAGAGAGAGAAAGAAAGAGAAAGAGAGAGATGAAAAATCTTTTATTAATGTACATACATAAATATTATTTATTTAATTATTCAGGCGAAGAAATTTTTACTTTTATTTTCTTTTAAACTTTTTTAAAAATGTTTTCACGTACTTTTAATAAATAAAAATGTTTACACGTCGATTGAACGATTCGATCCATAATAATAATCACAATAATAATAATAATAAACGATTACGACCATGTTAATTTAATTTATTATTATTATTAATAAACGGTTATTAAAATTAAAAAAAAAAAAAAAAAGAATTTATTTAAATGTAATAATGATGTCGTAATTAATTAACCCAAAAAAAAAAAAAAAAATTTTTTTTCTACTCTCGAGAATAAATTTTACCGTCGGGATGACGTAGTCAAAATAAATTAATTATTATTATTATTATTATTATTCATTATTGTTAAATAAACTTTAAAAAATACATAAATTATTTAAATAACAAAAGAACATTAAAATCATAAGGAAAAAAAAAAAAGGAAAATTCGCTTCGGGTTATTAATTTGTATAAACGATCCGAATAAATAAATAATTTTTTTTCCGGTAAATTATTATTATTATTATTATTATTATTATTAATATTATCATTATTATCAATTTCTTAATATTTAATTTAATTCACGTACGGTACGTTTTTTTTGGTCGTGGCAGAAGAATAATAAATAAATAAATAAAAATGTCGACGCGACATCTGTCGACGTTAATGCAAAGTAATAATAAATTTTCTTCACCCACCGAATCCTTAAATCCTTTTTTCCTTGTAACGAATATTAAAAAAAAAAAAATCGTAAGATTTTATAATATTACGTAATTTTAATCGTGTCAATAGATTACAAAAAAAATAAAATTTTTTTTTTTGCTTAAAACAAAATCGATTCCCGATTCGTTATCATTATTATTTTATCAACTCCGATTCTCTCGTAAGAAATATTATTAAATTTCCCTACAAAATAAAATAATAATAATAATAATGATGATAGTTTCGGATGATAATAATAATAATAAACTAAATTTGACCGAATTTTATATAAATATAAAGCGAAGAAAGGTAGATAATAGAAACATGACGATAATTTTTTTAACCTTATTAAAAATATTTTCGTACTAAATAATAATTTTTCGTGTGGGGGGAGAAGGGGGGCGGGAAGAAAAGGGTCACACGAAATTTATTTATTCACAACGATACGAAAATAAAAATAAACCGAATGAAAAACTAAAATGCAACAGATATACAAACACACCGCAACGAGAGAGGGGGGGGGGAAATTAACCTCCTCTTAAAAACGCCCATATTTATTTTTACAAAAAAAAGGAAAACATGAAACGGGTAATTTTAAATCGTGGAAGGAGAATAGTATATATTTATATATAAAAATCTAAGAATGGAATCAAGAAAAATAAATAAAAAAAAGGAAAATCCGTTGGTTGTTGATGATTCGTTTGTTCGTTTGTATACGTTCGTGTTGTTTTTCGAGTGTTTATCACGTACGTAAAATAAATATTAAAATGAAAATATAACGATAGGGAAATCGCGTGGGGGGTGGGGGTGAGGAAGGGGAGGGGCGAGGCAAAGGGAGAGGAGGGAGCGATCGAAAAAAAAAATTAATTATAAAATTTCATTATTATCATCATTTGTTAATAAAAAAAAAAAAAAAAAAATATTTATCACGTGCTCAACCTTTCGAATTAATAAAAAAAAGGAAAAAAGGAAAAAGGAAACAAAAACCTGTGACCGACTATTAATATATATCCGGTTAATAAAAAGGAAATACATCGTTTATTATATTATTATTATCTTTTGACACGAAATTAAATTATTATTATTATTTTTTGCCCTTTTTTCATTCATGATACAACGTTTTCCTTTTTTCCTTTTTTTTTTCCTTTTCTTCCTTTTTTTATCGATTATTATTTTCTTAAGTGAATGAAAAGAAAGAAAAATGAAAAAATTGAAAAACGAACGATTTTGTTTTTGTTTTTTTTTCCCTTTTTTTTTTTGAAAAATTTCATAGAGTAATAAAAAAAAAAACCGTTAAAATTTTTCGAATCATTCACGTAAAAAATGATAGTTATGGTAACGATGACGTATCGAACCGATTTTTCCGAGGAGGAAAATTCCACAATGAAAATTTTATATATACATATATATACGTTTAATCCTTTCGTAAATAATAATAATAATAATAATAATAATAATAATAATAATAATAATAATAATAATAATAATAATAATCGACATTTTTATTTCGGTCACACACACAAACAAACAAACAAACTGTAGATAAAAATAGAAAAAAATTTAACTTTTGTTAAACGAACGAGAAATGAAAAATAATGAAATAGAAAAAGGAAAGAAAGGAAAATAAAAAGAAAAACAAAAAAATAAAAAGTAATTTTCTTCTATCACCTTAGGGTTAACGAAAAAAAAAAAGGAAAATTTTGTCCAGCCAAAAAACGAACCAACCAACCTGATTTCGACAAAAAAAAAAAAAAAATTTTTCCATGCCCTGGAAAACAAAAAAAATACGTTTCCAGGAAAGACGATAATGTTGTTAAGAGCTTTATCGCGTTGTTCGATGATTCCAGGGTTTAAAGATTTTTTTTTAGAATTCTTAAATTTAATTTTTTTTTTATAAAAACGTTTCGAAAGCACGTCTTTTTCTTCTTCTTCAAAATATACGAAAACCGGAAACGGAAACGTAAAAAAAAAAATTTTTTAATGAATGAAAAAACGTTAACCTTTCGTTTTCATTGATTTTTATTTTATTTTTTTGTTATTTTGACGTGGAACGAAATAAATTTTCCGAAACTTTGATAAAAAAAAAAAAGAAAGGAAGATTATAAATTTCATTGATTTTCCTCCAGTTTTGAAATTTTCTCAAAATGGAAAATTTTTTTGGAGAAAAATTTACTGGAAAAGATATTATTCTTTTTTTTTATGAATGAATATTTATGTCGATGGAAATATATAACAAAATAATGTATAAAACTAAGTAAATATAAAACGACGAGAGGAGGAAAAACAATAAATATTAAATTCCTTCCATTCTTGTCTTCTGCCACGTTTTATTTACTGAACATAATTACGACACTATTTTATCGGGGATTATTATTCTGTAATAATTAAAAACTTTTCGAATCTTTTAAATAAACTTTCGTTCACCGTCGAGATTTATTTTTTTTAAAAGAAAAAAAAAGTCGAATTATAAAATGGAGGAAAATTTCGGGGCAGAAGAAAATGTGTGTGTTAAGAAGCGCGAATTAAAAATTTTAATTTTTTTGTCGTTTTTTTCCCGTCGGTTCTTAATAAACGTAAAATTAATTTTTATCGTACTAAGTCAGAGGCGTGGAATCAGACAAAAAATCGCGATTTTTTTTTTTAAACGTTTCCCTCCCTCCTTCCCCTCCTCCCCTCCGCTCCTTCCCCTTTCTTTTCGAATCGTTCATTTCGTTTTATTTTTTTTTTTTTTTTTTCCAGCGAAAAACCGTGTAAAGTTTTTTTTTTTTTTTTAAATTACGACAAATGTTAAGAATTTTGAAAAGAAAAAAAAAAAAAAACTTTAACAAAAGAATCAAATAAAAAAAAAATGAACAGTCGGGGAGGGGGGGGGCAGAAAGGGTGAGGGATGGGAATACGCAATTAAGGGGAGAGAGAGAGAGAAAAAAAAAAAAGGAATCAAAACAGAAAATAAAAAAAAAAAATAATTCGCCGATTTTTTTTTCTTTTCTTTTGTAACAAAAAAGAAAAGACGGGGGAGAGGGGAAGGGGGAGGGAAATTTGCCGGACAAGTCAAAAAAAAAGAAAAAAAGTCATAATGGCTGGAAAATAAAATTCCAAGATTCCGATTCCAAAGCTTTTTTTTTTTTTTCACCTTTTAATTTGACTGGATTTTCATTTCAATAGGAAAAACTTTTTTCTTTTTCCTTTTCTTATTTTTTTTTTTTTTTTTTTATTGGCTTTAATTAAAAACTCGATAAATAAAAAATTTTATGAAGGCGACTATATCTTTCTCTCTCTCTCTCCCCCCCTCTCTCTCCCTCTTCTCTCATTCCTTCTCTTTCTCTCTTTTAACGAAAAAAAAAAGAAATCTAATAAATAATGTAACTGGAAGAAAAAAAGTAAAAATAAAAATTTTAATTGCATTTGTTTTATCATCTAGAAAGAGAGAGAGAGAGAAAGAGAAAAAAAAAGACAGAGAGAAAAAAAGAGACAGAAAGAGAGAGAGAGAAAATGAAAGAAAGAGGAAAAGAGAGAGAAAGAGAAAAGAAAACGAGTGACAAAAAGAAAATTAAATTTTAAATCGAAATAAATAAATTAAAAAAAAAAAAAAAAAAATTATTTTTCACGATTCATTATTATTATTATTATCATTATTATTATTATTATTAAATTTCTTGAACTTTACACCGCCCTCCTACCCCTTTTTATTTCCCCTTCTCCGAAGTTTCATAATGAACACCTTTCCAATGGGTAAAAAGATTGATGGCTTTCACCTTTACTATTCCTTAACAAGAGAGAGAGAGAGAGAGCAAGGGGTGAAAGGATGGGGAGAGGGGGGTGTGTAATGTCATTAAAGGGTTGTTTTTGCAACAAAAAAAAATGATCAATCGTCGTTACGCGACAAATAACAAAAAAAAAACAAAGAAAAGAATTTTCTAGAACAAAAAAAAAAAAAACAAATCACGAGGTCCACCTGTAGAACGTCGCGAAGGGCCCTTTAAACATCCGGCCATCCGAGGTCACCTGTGGATCGTTAACAAGAATTTCTTTACGTCACGTGGATTCTATTCCTTCCCCTCCTCCTCCCCATCGTAAAATTCCCCCCCCCCGTTTTTCGGCCTCCTTTATTTTTTCGTTAATGCGCTTTTACGCCCTTCTCCCTCTTTTTCCCCTTCCTCTTTCCTTTCCCCTCCCTTTCTCTCCCTCTCCTTCCCTCCTTCCTTCCTCTCTCTCTCTCTCCCTCCCTTTTTCACCCTTCACGTTCATTACTATCATTAGTTTGTATTGCGACTTTCTTTTTATATATATATTTATTACATGTTAATGTACGTTCGACATGCGAATTCTATATTTATTCTTTCCGTTATTCGCCATTTTCAATTTTATTATTACGACATTTTTATTAAACCCCCCTCCCCTTTCCTCTCCTTTCCCTTCCCCTTCCCGCACCACGATTCCAGACTTTCGAATTTCTTAACAAACAAACAAAAAACAATTTAATTGCTAACTCGTTACTTTTACTCGACATTTTTTCTTTTTTTACCTGTCGTGTTTACAAGCGAATCTGTTGATAAAAAAAAAAAAAAATTTTTTTTTTTTACTCTAAGGTAATTTCAGATTCGTGACACCCGCCATTTTTATTATTATTATTATTATTATTATTATTTATTTTTTTTTCTTTTCGTTTTAATTTCGCAGAGATTTAAAAAAAAAAAAATCTCAAAGAAAATTTTCCTTTTTTTTTGCTTTTTTTTATTAAAATAAAACATTGATCGATAAATTAAAATTATAAATTTAAGTTATTGTTACGTCACACGTTCCGCCATATTGAATTTATTAATATTTTAATTGGGAAAATTATTTATTCGATTATACGATGTTTACACACGATTCTATTAACATCGACGAAAATAAATTTCGAAAAATAAATTTTTTTACTTTTAGTTAATAAAAAAAAAAAAAAAATTGTAAATTTGAATTCATTCCATAGAGTAAAAAAAAAAAAAAAGAAAACGTTTCGAAAATCAAAAACAAAAAAACCCGGGAAAAAAAAAAAACTTTTACTTTCATTTAAATCCATCCAATTGATATTCACGATCCAGAATCCAGGAAAAAAAAAAATGGAAAATTCGAGTAAATATTTGAAAACGTTTTTTTCCCGTTCATATTTTCCAATTTTTTTTTTTAGTATTTATTTAGTTAATTAAATTATCGATGATAATAATAATAATTTTTATTTATTTATTTATTTTTTATTCGGGTCACGAATTGAAAAAAAAAATTAAACGTTGGAAAACGTTATAATTTTTTTCTGAAACCACGTTATCGAAACGTATTTAAAAAAAAAAAAAACAATATTAATTGATTCTCTATGATATAGATTCATTCGTTTTGTCTGATTACCCGATTTTTTTTTTTTTTTTTAAATTAAAAAAGTGTTATTAATGAAAATCTGTCGGAAACAAACGTGTCAATAATATTATTACTATTTGTTTTAACATTAAAAGAAATTAAAAATTTAAAGGTGCGTGTGCGTGTGCGTTTGCGTGTGTGTGGGTGTGTACGTGAGCGAGTTTTCCAAATAAAAAAAAAATAAAACGAGTTAAAGTCACGTTTTAAAAAGTCTCAAAGAAATTTTCTTTTTTTTTTTTTTTTTAAATTCTCCGCCATGCTTTTCTCATTTTAGGAAAATTTTTCCCTCGACTCTCAAACTCGAAGAACAAAAAAAAAAAAAAAAAAAAAATTTTTTTTTTACACACCGTAAAAACTTTTACGAATTAACAAATTAACCGTCAAATTTATTAAAAAAAAAAAAAATTCCAATTCGAAAATGAAAAACCAATGTTTTCTTTTTTTTAAAAAACCTGAAATAATAATAATGATGATGATAATAATAATAAAAGAATATAAAATTAATAGAAATGAAAAGTGTAATGAAGCGTAACAAATAAGTAAAACTTATATTTTAAATAATTTCATTTGAATTTTAGTCTGGAAAATATTGGAAAAACTTTTCTTTCATTTAATAACGATCGCAATATTAAAAAATTGAAATTATTTCCGGTTGTATCATTTCCGTTATTTAATTACGCAAAAAAAAAAAAAAACTGACGAAATATTATTCGTAAATAAAAAATTTATAAAAAAATTATTAATTTGTTGTTGTTGTTGTTGTTGTTGTCGTCATGCAATCTGCCGATTTTCGCGTAATAAATAATTGTTTCGAAACAAAAATTCCCCCCCTCCCCCTTTTTTCGCGTAAATATTACACCGAAATATTATTAAGTTCTACTCGCCCGACAATTTTTTTTTAATTCCTTCCACGTTTGTTTTTACGCATAGAATCGCCGCCATTTTTTTTTTTTTAAAAAGGATTTTCAACGCGTAAACAATAAGAAAAAGAAAAAAGAATTTTCTTTTTTTTTTTTTTTTTAACTTTCTCGCGATTAATTTTCCTGATTCTTTTTTTTTTTTCTTTTCTTTTCTTTCGTTTAAATGGCGGATTGAAATTTATTCTCTCTATTGCGAATAAGAGAACAGCATCAACAGGTTTAAATAATTCCATTTAATCTCGATCACCTCGTTTTTCCCTTTTGTTTCTTTACTTTCCTTACGTTTTTTCTCTCTCTCTCTCTCTCTCTTTCTCTCTCTCTCTCTCTCTTTTCTTTCTTTTTTTTCCTTTTAATGCGGAATAAGCTTTTCATCCCTTATTTCTCTAGAGTTTTATTATTTTTATTTTTTTTTCATCATTTGTAATTTTCAGTTTTGACAACAAAACGTAACAAAAAAAAAAAAAAAGAAAGTAAAACAAACACGACTTAAACCTTTAAAATTGTTTTTCATCGATCGTTCTAGAAAAAAACAGGTACGAAAATGAAAAAGTAAAAATTTGACCTACGACACGTTTCGTAATCCTTTTTATTTTTTTTTCATACGCTTTTTTTTACCAGGAAAATTCTTATCGATGGTGGAAAAAATTTTCCGAAAAAAAAAAAAAAAACACGCCCTGAAAAAATTTTTTTTTCTGGAAAAATAGAAAAACAATGGAGAAAATGGGAGGGGGGGAAGTAGAAATCATATTTCGATGAGATCAATTTACCCTGTTATAAATTTTTGATTGTTTTATAGTAAAAAAAAAAAAAAAAAAGAAAAAATTCGGAACAACGAGAAAAATAAAAAAAATAAAATTTTGAAAAGAAAAAAAAGAAGAAAAACGCCATAAGAAAAATTCACAAATTTAATTTAAAAAGAAGAGGAAAAAAAAAAGTTTTGTAAGATTTCCCGCCCCCGCCTCTCCCCCCTCACCCTCCCTCCTGCCCGAATCAAATAAGAAAATGTTTTTTTTTTTTTTCCTGTTTTTAAAAACAATTATTTTTATCATAATAATAATAATAATTCGCCATAAACATTTCAACAATTATTAAATTACGTTTACAGGTAAAAAAAAAAAAAAAAAATTAATCAAATTAAATAACAATCGACACGATACGCATCCAGCATCTTTTCTCTCTCTCTCTCACTTTCACCCACGTATTTAGACACCCACGCACACGCACACGCACACCGACAAACCATAAAAACCCTCCTATCATTTCGTCCTTTTTATTTTAATTTTTTTTTGTTTGCTTTTACTACCGGAGATCAAAAAATAATGTGCGAAAATGAAGACAGGTGTTAACACGTTGAAAGAGAGAGAGAGAGAGAGAGAGAGAGATAAAATACTACGATTATTTAAAAGAGAGAGAGAGAGAGAAAACTTTTAAGTTTCCTTTTTTTTTTAATGATAGACGATTTGAATTTATAAGGGGGGAAAATTTTATAATAACTTGTAACATTTGACATTTTCGATTAGCGCGGAAATATATAAACAAAAAAAAAAAATTTTTTTTACAAAATAAAAATGATACGTAAATTTAAAAGTATTAAATTACGGTAATTTAATTTCAATATAAATAATAATAAAAAATTACGCCCACAATAATAATAATAATAATAATAATAAGTAATAAAAACGAGGAGGAAGAAAGTAAAAGAAAATCGTTCGTCGTTTATTATTATTATTCCTGTATTGTTTCTGTGAGGGGGGGGGGGTAAAATTCGATAATTAACCTTTTAAAACCTTTTTCCCGAATTTTAGTAACTCACACGCACACACGCACACACACACACATCAAACACACACACACTCCTACACCCCCCACATATACACACACACATCACACATACACACAAGTTTCGACTACGATTATAAATAATAATAATAATAATAATAATAATAATAATAATAATAATAATTAATAATTAATAATAATAAATAACACTATCGGTATTTTAAAAATTCTTTCATAACTTATGTTCGAGTAAATAAAAACCTGAAATGAAAATTAGGGAAAAACTTTCGATAAGCCTAAATGAAATTTGTCGTGATTTAATGTAATAATAATAATAATAATTGTAATAATAATAATAATAATAATGATAGGGTATTAAACGATTATAAATGACCGAATGAAAGTAAAAAAATAAATATTCATCGATAAAATTTTTTTTTTTTTTTAAAGAAAAAGTTTTGTTTTATTATTATTGTTCCTGTCATTTTCATTTCTTTTTTTTTCTTCCGCTCAAAATTAATAAAGCGCAATAACGTGGAAGAAGATTAGAAGAATCGGAGGGGGTGGGTGGAGTGGGGGGAATAAAAATAAAAAAAAAAAAAATTTTTTTTCTGTGTTTTGGTTTCCATAAACTCGTATATATATATAATATTTTCAAATCTCAGCATGAAACTTAAGGAAAATTAAATAAAATAAATTATTATTGTACGTATGAAAGAAAAAAAAGAAAAAAAAATGAAAAGCAAAAAGAAAAACAAAATTTATTGCGTTTAATTCTAATAATTTACACCCTCAAATTCTTTGCTAAATATTATTAATTTTATTTATTACGTGGTATTAACTTTTTTTTTTTCTTTTTCTTTTTTATTTTATGACGTTTTATTGGGTTTATTACGTGATAAATTATGGCACTTGGTTGCTGCTTTCCCCCTTCCCCCCTACCCTCTCTTTTGCCCCCTTACCCTACCCGCCTACTCCCGTTTCCCCCCAATTTCACTCTCTCGTAAAAATATATACAAACCGAGGATTACTATTATTAATATTAATATTATTATTATTATTATTACGGTAACTTTATTTTGTAAACACGAAAATGAGTTTTCTTTTTTTTAATATTTTTTTTTCCATCATTTTCTAAAAGAATAAAAAAAGGGTATGAAAGAAGCGGGAGGGAAGGTAAGAAAGAATAAGGGTAAGAAAGGGGAAGAGGGGGAAGGGGGAGAAAAGAGGAGATTTAAAAAATATAAAAGTAAACGTTTATAAAAACGTTTTTTTTTTTTTTTCGAAAAGTAATTTTTTTTTTTTTTTTGATAGATAAAAGCAACTAGAAGGAAAAGAAAAAAGAAAAGTTTGAAACGGAAAACGTATATATATATATATATATATATTTATTTGTCGTGGAAAGAGAATTTTCCGAATTGAAAAGAGAAAAATAAAGGAAAGAAAAGTGGCAGTAGAAAGAAAAAAAAAAGAAAGTAAAAAGATCCCAGAAAAAAAAACGAAAAAAAATTGAAGTGAAATATTTTCGTGAGATTAAAAAGAAAGTAAAAAAAATTATTATTATTATTATTATTATTATTAGAAAAAAAAGCTTTTAAAAAAAAAAAACGTTTTTCGTGTCTTTTAGTCCATTACCGTAATTTTAACACTTAAAAATTATTATTATTATTCGACTTTTCCTTTTTTCCAGAAAAATAAAAAAAAAAAAAAACCTTATTAACATTTAAATCTTTTACTACTACACGTTTTAATACTACGTTTCACGTATTTCCCAGCCCCCCACCTTTTTCCCCTTCCCCCTCCCCACACATCATTTTTTTCCCCCTTTCTTTCTTTTCGACCTTTTCTCCCCCACACGCTCTCTCTCTCTTTTTTTTTTTTGCTCTCAATACAGCTTCCCTATACTGTTTCCCTTGACAGTTGAGTTTCAAATTTTTTTTTTTTTTTTTTTTTCAAGGTTTTTTATATTCAACTAAATTTCAACTTGTTATTATTATTATACATTCAATATTTTACATTCGTATTATATTTATATGTATATTTATTTTTTCCTGCCTTTTTATATTTATATTTCACTTGATTGCCTTTTTTTTTTCCTTTGAATTCAACATAAAATTTTTAGCAATAAAAAAAAAAATTTTCCCGAACTCTGCACTAAACTTTTACATCAATTTAATCATTCGACCTTAAAAGAGAGAGAGAGAGAGAAGGAATTTCTCATACATTTATATTACTTTACACTCCCCCGCCCCCGCTCCCGCTCTCTCTCCCCCCTCTCTCTCTCTCTCTCTCTGGATATCTGTTATAAAATCGTTTTCACTTCATTCGGGGTGAATTTTTTAAAACGAAAATATTAAACGGGAAATAAAAAATTATTTGACTTAACCAATCCTTTTTCTCGAAAAAGAATGTTTTTCCGGAAAAATCAAAAATAAAAATTTTCCCAATATCCATTAAAAAAATTCGAAAATTTTAGTTTTTTTTTTTTTTTTTTTTCTTAAAGTTCGTTCAGACGTCGTCTCGCCGGTATTATTATTATTATTTTTTTTTTTGTAAATAAATTATCGTTATTATTATTATCATTATTATTATCATTTTGAATAAAAAACAAACAAGAAAAAATAAATTATCATTTGCAACAAATTTAAAACCGAAAAAAAAATTGTAATTTAAATAAGGAATGAACTAAAAAATGATAGAAAATTTTCCGTATTGAGATTTTTTTTTTTTTCCCCGTCGCGAAAATAAATAAAAATTTCCATAGAGATAATAAAAACTCGATAAATAAAAAAAATTATAAAAAAATGAATAAATAAATTTTTTTTTCTGGTGTAAAATGAAAGAATCGATCGATCGATCGATGTATCGATTCATCGAATGCGATGACGTTGTTAAATTTTATTCATTCCCTTGGAAAATTTTTTTTTTTTTTAAATATTTTTTTTTATTTTTATTAATCATTTAAGTGAAAACAAACTACGTAAGAAAAAGAAAAATTTTATTTTCTATTTTATTTCGTTCGAAAAACAACAAACAAACGCAAGCAAACAAACAAACAAACAAGCAAACGACAACAACGGAAAAAATATGAAAATTCATATTGTATGCGTAAGGATTAAATTACCGGTTACGCGACGTTGTGAGTTATGACGTATTCTTAAAAATGTCGTGGCAGCAATTTCTCTTATTAAATCTAAAAACTTACATTTATTTATATATATATTTTTTTCCCCTTTTTTACGGGTTTAGTTTGCGTACGAAGGGTCGTCACGTTTCACAAACAAACAAACAAATAATAATAATAATAATAAAACCTTTTGTTATTTTCATCAATTTTTTTTTTGTTTATTTTTTATTTTTAATCTTTTCATTTTCATTTTTTTTTTTTATAAAAACGACTTAAAATTTTTTTACAAATCGTTTTCCCGGATATTCCCCCCCCTCTCTCTCTCTCTCTCTCTTTTTAAATAATAATAATAATAATGACGTAACAGATAATTAACTCCGATCGAATAAATTTCTATGACGTATTTATTTATATATATGCACAACGTGTAATTAGTAAAATAAATTTTCAAAAACGAAATAACTATTTCTATTATTATTATTATTTAATTTGAAAAGAGCGATCGAATTAAACATTTATTTCATCAATTTTACAACATTGAAAACAGCAACGACAACAACAACAACAACAACAGCAACAACCTCTTTTTTAATTCTAATCGTATTTAATTGACTCATTTTGAAAATTTGATTTTCCACAAACGAGAAGAAAATTTTAGATTTTTCGTTTGTTTTCTTAAGTCGTTCGTTCGAATGATGATGATGATGATGAAAAAGGAAAATTTAATTGGGTTATTATTATTATTATTATTATTTATTTCCTTTTCCCTAAATCTTTATTTCCCTTTTTAAATCATTTAAATAAAATATTATTATGTTAATGCGGTAACTTAAATTAAAAACCGTCGATTAATTTCTTTCCTTCATAAAAAAAAAACAAATTATCATCATCATCATTGTTATTAATTATTACTATTATTATTATTGTTTTTCCCACTCCCATCCCCATCCCTCCCCCTTCTTCCGTTAATTTGTTAATTATTTTTATTAGTGAAAAATGACGGACGCGAGAGGGCGGATTATTTGTTTTTATTATTATTATTTTTTTTTTATTCTACTGCCACTTTTTATTTTTATTATTTCACCTTTTTCGCCTTTTCGTTTTATTAATGTCGTCATTATTATTATTATTAGTTTTCTTTTCCGAATGGAGAGAGAGAGAGAAAAAAGAAAATTTTTTTATATAAAATTTTAAAATGACTTCTTCTTCCATTTTTCGTTCCTTTTATTCATTAAATTTACATTAAATAAATTGATTTAATTTCCATTTTTTTTTTTTCTCTGACATTCGATATCTGAGTAATTTAAAATATTAACTCAATTTCAAACACAAAAGAGAAAGAAACGAACGAACGAACGAAAATAATAATAATAATAATAATAATAATAATAATAATAACTTTCCCTTTTTTTTGCTTGAAAAAAAAAAAAAAATAAAAATGAAATAAAGTGAAAATAATTTTCTTTTTCTTTTTTTTTTCATAATGAGTAGGGTACAAACCCTACAACC
>NW_002987176.1:195992-199877 GCF_000006295.1 Pediculus humanus corporis | reverse complement strand
TATTATTTTTATTTTAATGTAATTGTTGCCAACTTTGCCGATTCGAATTTCCCCATTAGAGTTTGAAACGTCGATTGTTATTATTATTATTATTTTGTTTAAAACATAATAAGATCGTTGAAATTTACAGTGTAAATTTAAGAAAAAAAAGTAAATGTATGTGCGATTGAATCGCGATACAAATCGCTAGTGCCACGATTTTCGCGATTCTTTTTTTTGAATTTTTTTCAATAACGCAAAACCATCTCGTCAACGGTTATTATTATTATTTAAAAAAAGTTGAAACGTTTTAAAAAAAAATGATATTCCGTAGTGGAAGAAGAAAAACCAATCAATCGGTTAATAAAAATGAAAAATAAAAAAAAATTAATTAATTAATTAAAAAAAAGGCAATTAATTTTTAATTTAATTAATTTTATACAAACATTTCGAAAAGCGTCGAACCGTAATAATTTTTACAAAAAAAAAAAAAAAAAAAATATCTATCCCACCTACCAGAAATATAATAAATTTAATTTTTTTTATGTTAAAACCACGACGACGTTTAAAAAATTAAAAAAAAAAAATATCAATAACCGATAATTAAATAAAGTTTTTCCGAAAAGAAAAAAAAAACTCAAACCTACACTACTTCGGACACCATTTTCTAAAGATTAAAACTACTAAAAATAAAATCAAGGTTTTCCTTTTTTCCTTTCTTTTTAATAACCTTTTTATGCCGAAAAATAAAATTTTTTTTTTTTTTTGGTTTTGACCGAAAAAACCGGAAAATGGATGGGGTAACCGAACAATTATCCTTGAGAGAAAAAGAGAGAGAGAGAGAAAATTAAAAAAAGAAAAGGTGTTTAATTACACTTAATTTAATTCGACAATGAATGAACCGGGTCATTTAAAAAAAAAAAAAAAAAAACTATTTTTAGATTTTATTATTATTATTATTATTATTAATTCCATCGATCCATTTCATTATTATTATTATTATTATCAGGTTTAAATTTTTAAAAAAAATTTATTAAGATTAACGCGAAATTATTCTTTTTGATGCAAATGAAAAAAAAATTTAAATTTTCCAAACAAACAATTATTATTATTATTAAAAATATGATGAGACTATAATGTAAAAAAAAAAAAAAAAAAAGAAATAATGCGCGGTTTTATTTTGAAAATCGTCTGCTTACACGTCGATCGGTCGGTCGGTTTTTTATCTCTATGACGATATTTTCAAAAATAAATAAATAAATAAATAAAAACGACTCGTCGTAGGCGTTTATTTATTTTATTTTTTTACGATAAATAAAATATTATTATTATTATTATTATTATTATTATTATTACGCAAGTTGTAAATTGTCGCAACGCAATGTATATATATATTTATACGCATTTGATAAATTACAAAGAAAAGAAATAAAATAAATAAATACGAAAAAAAAAAAAATTATTTTTGTCCCCACAAAAAAAAAAAAAAAAAGAGAGAGAGAGAGAGAGAGAAAAAAGGATGGATTGACGTTGGTTACGTACGTCATCATATTTCATCGCCCTTCTCGAATATTATATAATAATTTTCCGTTTGAAATTTTCCCTTTTTTTTTTTTAACCGAGTTCCGCCATTTTTTTTTTTTTTTTGAAAAAATTTTTCCAGCGATTTTTTTTATAGACTTGTGTAATTATTATTTTACAAGATAAAAGGGGTGGGGGGGCAGGGGGTGGAATGGTACGTTTGAAATTTTTATTATTATTATTATTATCATAACCGACATTTTGTTATTTTAAAACTCGCCTCTTTCTCTCCTCTCTCTCCCCCCTTTCTTCTCTCCCCACCCTAATAATAATAATGATAATGAAAAGTTTTCGTCCTTTAAATACCATTGCATGACTTAACTAAAAGCAGACGACGACCACATCGAAATGAATTTTTAAATATGGATCACAAAGTCTCATGACCAATTTACAAAAAAAAATCCGAATATTTTTTATTTATTATTAATATATCTAAAATACGGAAAAATTTTTTGTTTTTTTCCCCCCTATATTCGCCATTACTCTCGTCGGTATACGCACTCACCCACCCACGCACGCACGCATAATAATAATAATAATTTTTTCATCTTATGAACGCCAAATGATTAAACCGTAAAAAGATTTTTCAAATTGACACGTACGAACGAACGAATATATATGAAAATTATTATTATTATTTTCTACTTTTTTCAAGGCTAAAATTTTTTTTTTTTTTTTTTAATCAAATAATATTTGCAATCCAAATTATTTAAAAAAAAAAAAAAAAAAGCAAAGAAGAAAAAGACAAAAAAATTACAATTTCAAAAAAAATGGGGGGAAAAAAAAAATGAATAAAATTAATTTGAATCAAAGTTGAATTTACAATATCACATAATTTTTAATATTAAAATTTTCCCCCTTTTTTTTTTTTTTTTTTTTTTTTTTTTCGAATTAATTTTGCATAGTTATCAATTATTATTATTATTATTATTATGTTTTTTTTGTTATCTGATAATAAATTATGTCGTTAACGTTATTCGTATTACGCCCCCCACTCCCCCCCCCCCGTTCATTTCTTTTTTTATTAAAATACACGCGTTTACACCCTGTTCGAGTATTCGACGATACCGGAAAAAAACCTTTTATTATTTTACTCCTGCCACGTCTCTTTTTTTCTTAAATAAACGAATACAAAATAAATAAATAAAAAACTATAAATATCGTTTTTTTCGATGACGTCATATTATTTAAAAACAAACATTTAAAAAAAAAATTTCCCGCCATTTTTTTTTTTAAACTCACGTTTGCAACCAAAAAAAAAAGAGAGGGAAAATTTAAAATCAAGGAACCGTTAAAAGAAATAATAATATTTAATACTAATTTAATTATGAGAATATTTGGATCGTTTTCAAACGACACGAATATCACTTTTACGGTAATTATTTTATAAATTTCTCCCGTAAATAAAATCATCCCTTTTAAAACATAATCGTAATCATTACTACAGACTACTACGTCATCACCGCCGCCATTATCTCGAGAGATTAGTTATGATTTCTATATATATATATATATATATATATATATATATATATAATTTAAATATTACTCCAAGGGATTTAAAATTAAAAAAAAAAAATCCGATCCGTTTTAAATTTTATTTAAAAAAAAAAAAAACATTTATTTTATGTATACCTGAATCGAAATTTTCTTTCTCAAACCGTAAGAAAAAGAAAAACGCTTTGATAAATGATACCGAAAACGACAGCGTCATTATTTCCTAAAAATTTTTCAAATTAATTAAAATCTTAAAAGATCTTTTAATAAACTTTCCAACGTTTTCTAAATTTAAAAAAAAAAAGAAAAGAAAAATAATCATTTGATTCGACTTCCTTCCGCCATTTTTATTAATTTTCCCAACAACGAAATATCTTCTTTTGCAATTTTTTTTTTTTTTGTAAATATGCGTGTGCGCGTGCGCGTGCATGTTTTTCTTTCGGTGCCTTATAAAAGTTTTTTTTTTTTTAAATAAAACTATAATAATAATAATAATAATAATAATAATATATGTAAAAATTTCAATACGATAATATCAATAAGTTTTTCCGGGAATGTGAAAAATACGAAATTTTCCGTTTTGGAAAAAATTTTTTTTTTTTTTGGAAATTCGTGAATGAAAATCGAAAAAAAATTTTTTTATGAATGAATGAATGAATGAATGAAAACCGTTTTTTCGTTTTCGATAATTTTCTTTCCTTTCTTATTATTATTATTATTATTATTTTTTATATATTTCGTACGTATTTTCCTTTTTTTTTTATTTATTTATTTAAAAGGATTTTCAAACGATTTAATATATTTTCAATTATCGCGATTTCCTCCCCC
>NW_002987176.1:195187-195937 GCF_000006295.1 Pediculus humanus corporis | reverse complement strand
GAAACTCCGGGGAGAATAAATAAATAAAAAAAAAATCAAATTTATTTTCCTCGCATACTATTTTAACGTGAAAATTTTTTTTTTTTTAAATGTCGCAACAATTTCAACAACAACAACAACAACAACAGCAACAACAACAACAACAACAACAACAACAATAATAATAATAATAATAATAATAATAATAATAATAATTTAAAAGAAGTACGTATTGAAATATTTAAATGAATAATTAAAAAGTTCGTCTTCGGAAAATTCGTCTCCCGTATAAAGCTAAATAATAATAATAATAATTTCGATGATAAAAAAAAATAATAATAATAATAAACAGAAAATGGGAAATTTTTTTATTACTTCCTCCTTTTTTCCAAATGGAAACGAAAGTGGATTTCATATTGAATGTGTTATATAACTCAAATCGACACAATAACCAATATTTCAAAAAGAAAATTTTTCCTTTTTCCTCTTTTCAAAAAAAACAAAACAAAGAAAAATGTTATTATCCAGTTGGAATCAAAATTAATTTGATTTTGTCTTTTCATACAAAAAAAAGAAGGAGAAGAAAAAGGAAGAAAAAACAAAACAAAAAAATTTCCCCCCTCCCCTCTCGATTCAAAGAAATATTCGATGAAAATTTTCTTCCTTCCTTCCTTTTTTTTTTTTGTTTGTTCGGTTATTATAATTTATTGAATAACCGCAGACTCATCAAATGATTCCATTTGATTTTTTCAATTAATTAAACCCCCCCCC
>NW_002987176.1:192263-194674 GCF_000006295.1 Pediculus humanus corporis | reverse complement strand
CACTCAAATTTTATCTGACGTGACTGTCGAGTTTGTCAGTTTGTCAGGGAGGCAAAATATCATATTATATATATATATTTTTAGGAGGAAAATCTTTCGACATCAAATAAAATCCCTTCTTAAAAGTTTTTTTTTTTAGAATTTCATGAGTTAGGGGTAACTCTGACGTCGGAAAAATCCGTCACGAACATGGAAATGAAAAAAAAAAGTAAATAAATGAAAAAATCACTCACCGATTTGCGGTACGTCATACGTCCTGTGATTTCTTGGCGTTCGAAGCATGTGTTGCGACGCTAAATTTTTAGATAAAACATCCGATGCTTTTTGCAACTTTCCATCAGACTCCTCTTCGTTTTGATGATTTCTTTTCCTCCAAGGGGGTCGATTCCCTGCTTTGTCATACCACTGATGACGTTTACTCCCGAAAGGAGACAAACTCTCTCGACTGTTGTAGCCTTCTTTACCGTATAAAAGCCACCTTTCGGCTTCGTTTTCATCGAAAAAATGCTGTCGTTTAGAAATTCGAGATTGTCGGTACTGGTGTTCTTCAAGGTGGTGGTGACCCTGAAGTGGTTGATTCGGCCTCATTGAAGATGATAAGAGTAATGATCCGTTACTCACGTAAAATGCCAATGTGAGAATTAGTAGTATGTTAGTATTCGAAGCCATTTTTAATAAAAGATTAACGTCAAAACCGGAAACGGGAGTCTCGCGTGAAAAAGGAGAGAAAATAAGAGCGTTGGAACTCTTTGGTTTTCTTTTTCCTTTTTCTCTCTCTCTCTCTCTACTTGTTTTATTTATTTCCGATTTTAAAGGTCGTCAGGTTTAAAAATACAATGAAGGATGAGGCTCTGAAGCAGCCTTTCGGCATCAGATAAACTTCTTTGCGGTGTAGTATGAGTGATGGTGTAAGACCGTTTTTTTTTTTTTTTTTTAATCTACTATCCTAATACACTACTAATTTTCCTTGCCAATTTTCACTCTGCCACTTCACTGCTTTTCTAAAGGGGGTGGACGGAAGGAGTGGTGAGCTCCGTTCAAAAAAAAAACTTAGTATTTCCTTCTCCGATGAACGTATGAATAACGAGGCTAATTTTGATATTATTTATTCACTTAAAAGAAAATTATCATTCCGTTTAGTTCATATCGCGACCCGAATGTCTAACCGACACGGTTGCAAGGTAGTGACCGTAGTTATTTTATGTCGACCCCCCGGAAAAAAAAAAAAAACCAAAAAAAAAAAATTGGAAAAAAAATAATTTTCAGTCAATTAGTTGTTCGGTTGGAACCGTGGCAAAGATGTTGTGTGGACTACACTATACTACGACTATATTCCGGCCGCCCTCAGCGGCTAAATTGTGGCAAGAACCGTTCGTCTCGCCGTCCATTTTCGTAGCTGTTCTGGAGCGTCTCTGTTGTTTCGTCCTGCGTCCCAGAGCAGCCTCCTCCGCGCGAATCGCCCACGCTCTGAGCGGCTCCACTTCGTCAGCGCCCGAACGGACCGATTTTCAACTAAAAATTTCCCGCTTTTCCACTCCTTTTATCTTCTCCCCTTTTCCATGCACGGCGCTTCCTTTTTCCTACGACTTTTCCACCTTCGCCTTTATAAAAATTCAACATCCTAACCATTTTCTATCTCTCTCTCTCTCTCTCTCTTAACTCTACTACATAATTTTTAACAGTTGACAATGTAATTTGTCATTACAATAATTTCGAAAGGTTGATGTAATAAATGAATGATTTCGATTCTTTTCGATGTGTTTGAAAAATACGTACTTCTTCACTTCGAGGCTACAAAACGAACATCTGAATGACTCCATTTTCCATTTTCCATTTGTTTTTATGTAATAAACGTTTTTTATAAGATTACTTAATCTTTAACCGTAACGTATCACTCAACAAAAATAATTCTTTTTAATATTCAAAAACGTTCACGAGTTTATCTCGGTTGTTTCCAGAGTTTTGTTAGGGTTCATACGTTAGATAAAATGTTTTCGAGAAATGATTCCGTATTAAAAAATTAAATAATAAATTTCACTAATTATAATTATTTTTTTCCTTCTCTCTTCCATCGGTTTTGTTTTTTCAAACGTAAAAAAAAAAAAAAAAAAAAAGGTTTAAACTTTTTACGGTGTGTAATTACGTCACAGAAAAGTGACAAAGTTTTATAATAACGTTAAACCATACACGGAAAATAAATAGATAAATGAGAAAGAGAGAGAGAAAGGTTATGGTTGATAACGATCCTTTTCTCTCATTTTAATTTTACGACCCCCTACGACGAGGCAAAGTTTAAACGAAGACATGTTGGGTCATTATCTTTAGTATTTGATGGCACATAAAACCATTTGCCATTTTGGAAAATTTAAGTTTCTTCTTTTGAAAATTGTGAAACGTACACACAACCAACC
>NW_002987176.1:157482-192138 GCF_000006295.1 Pediculus humanus corporis | reverse complement strand
ACTTTTCAGTTTAGAAAAGAAAAAAAAAAATAATAAGTTTTAATCTTAAAAGTTTAAAACTTTTAGAGCTTACGTAAGACTTTTTATGTTTTTTTGTTATTTTAACCTTAAAAAAAAAAATGAAAAGGAAAATAAAATCTCTTCATTTCAAAATATATATATATCAGAAAAAATTTTTTTATTTAAATTACTTGCAGTTTTATTTTTTTTTTTTTACACAGACATCATTTTATGTACTTACTAATAAATTATTTTAAAAAATTAAAAAACAACAATCACTTTTGTAATTAGATTTAAAAAAAAAAAAAAATACAACTAAATACTTTAAACGTACCTGAAAATTTAAATTTTCCAATTTTTTTTTTCTTTTTTTTTGTCATTGTCGTTATTTTTAATCAAAGGGAATAACTGATTTCCTTTTTTAGTACAAAATGTATACAATTTTTATAAATATTTAATTGTAGTACGAACCTAAAAAAAAAAAAAAATAACGAATTAAAAATTAAGCAAAAAAAAAAAACGAACAAACAAACAAACAAACAAACAAACCTTCGAATTAAATTTTTTTTTTTTTTTTTAATTTTTGTCAGTAACTTTATTTTATTTAAAAAAAAAAAAAAAATCAGCTTTTTATTTATTACCTTAAACAAATTTGACATTTAAAATGTAAAAAAAAAAAAAAAAAAAAAAAAAATTAAATTTTTAAAAGAGCATACTAAAAATGTGTGGCAGGTTTGAAAAATTTACATTTTCTACCATTTACCTTTTTTTTTCCTTTTCCTTTTAAATTATTCCCTTTACTTTTTACTTATTTTAAAAAAACGTAGGTAAACATTTTATTTATTTAAATATTTTTATGCAATTATTATTATTACTCATTAATTATTCGATATAAAACAAAAGAACTTGCTAAACGCACAACGATCTGTTACTACTTGTTACCATTCGATTCGTTCTTTTCAAAATTTTAAAAATTTATGTTGGCGACACTTAATCTTCCGACATTTTTCCCCTAAATTTTTCCCCGCACCGATTCAAATCAACAATCGTTTATTACGTTGTTTACATTTTTAAATCTTATCGTTTTCGCGCATTTTTTTTTTTTTTTTTTTTGTTCATCATCGATTTGAAAAATTCTTGTAATCGATTTATTTTAAAATTAATTAGATTTATCATCTAATTAACATTTATTTAATATTTGTTTTAAATAAAACATAATAATAATAATAATAAAATAATTATTATTTTTATTTTCATATGTAAATTTTTCTTTAAAAACGTTTGTGAGCGTTCTTGTTAAATTTATTTTTAAAAATACAAAAACGAACGTTTTATTTTCACCTTTTTTTTCACCTTTCGAACCTGATTTATTAATTTTTCACCTTTCATTTACGCTTTTATAAAATATATAAATTTATCTAAGTCAATAAAGATAAATACATTGTCAGATGTTTTAAATGAAAACAATTTGTGATAATAAAAATAAAAGAAAAAAAAAATTTATAAATGGAACAAAAAAAAAAAAAACCTTTTCACAATATGAAACTAAATAATTTTCAAATTTAAAAAAGATAAAAATAAAAAATAAAAATAAATTAATTAACAAAATTTTAAAGTTTTACAAACAATTTTCATTGGAATGAGAACAAAAAAGAAAAAAACAATCAGCAATCTGCGCTTGCCTGGCTGGCATTTACATTAACTTTTTTTTTTTTTTATCTTACTTATCAGTAATTTATTATTAAAATCAAAAATTTAATAAAAACTATTGAAAAAGTATAATTAAAAAAAATTAAATTTTTTTTTTTTTCCTGTTTGTTAAATTATTTTTCTGCCATTTTGTTTTGTAATTCCATTGAAATGAAAATTTAAAAAAAAAACTTTTTAATTTACTTACAAAAAGTTTTATAAACAATATATATATATATATATAAATCGAATACAATGTTTTTTTTCTTATTTTAAGATAAATAATTAATTGAAACAATATTTAAACAAGTTAAATTGAAAGTTTGTTCTCTTAACAAATATTTAACAATTTGTTTTTTGACTTTTACATTATTTACAAATTTGACAATTTGATTTTTTTTTTTTTATTTCTTCTCCAGCTTTTCATTTTACGATGTTAATTTATTTCACATTTTTTATTTTTTCAATTTCTGTTTATAATTATTATTAATTTAACCTATTCATAAATTTCAAAAATGCACAAAACCAAGATGGCGGCTGACGCTATTAAAAAAAAGGCAACGACTACAAATTTCTAATTTCTAATTATTAATTATTAAATTATAGATGCCGAATATAATTTTTAATAAAAAAAAATTCCCGAAAATGTTTTTTATTTAAATTTACCAAAAAAAAAATAAATAAAATAAAGTAAAAATAATATCGAAAAAAATAAAAAATTTTAATGAATAATTTAAAACCGTTACCGTTTCGTTGATGTTAGCCATAAATCTTATCTTGATAAAATCCTTTAGCGTTCGCTTTTTTGCTGAATCAACAAAATTTGACAGATGCCTGCGAGAAAAAAATAATAATAATAATAATAAACGTTTTCTGAATATTTATGATGAAAATAATTTAAAAGCACTTCAATTTTATTAGAACCTATTTTTTTAACACGATGATGCAAAAAGAAAAAAAAAAATTTTAAGGTATGCACACACTACTACAAACAATCAGTTGTGTCAAACAAATTTTTTTTTTTTAAATGATTATACTACAACACAACACGAACCTTACTTGTAAAATGACGTCCTTACAAAACCTTACGATTGTAAAAACATTTTAATTTGTTTTAAAAAACAATAACCACCATTATTTTATTTAAAAAAAGAAAAAAAATTTCACATAACATTTTAATTCACTTGTTGTTCCGTTATTAATTAATTTTTTTAAATATAGAGGTCGCTAGTGTTAATTTGTTATTATTATTATTATATGCATGAAAAATTTTTCCATAAAAAATTCGTTACAGATTAGCATGTCACCAGATATTTATAATAATTGTACATAATTAAAAAAAAAGAAAGAAAGAAAAAATAAGGAAATATAGTAGAATATTATTTTACATCTTCAAGTATGTCTTATACAACAGAATTTAATTTTTTGCTTTGATATACCTTAATTATTTTTATTTAAATGATTTCAAATTATATATATTAGCAATGAAAAAGAAAAACTTATTTTATTAATTTTATTTGTTTCCAGGTAAAAAAGAATCAATGATTACAATTTAATTTTTTGTTTAATTAATGTAGAAATGAATATTTTAAATACTTATTTATAGTATTGCAAGTATTTTTATAGTATTTTACAATTAAAAATTACAAATCATGTTTAACTCGAGTGAAATAAATGTCGAACAAAATGATTATAGAAAATTATTGTCAAATTGTAAAAGAAAATTTCCAGGTCCTGCTGGATATTTATCTGAATTGGTATTTTTTTTTTAATAATTATTTTTATACTTTATTTTATTTTCTTGTGTTTATTTTAAATATAAGTTATTTATTTTCAGCCATCGGGAAAAATTGAAAAAATATTATTCGATGATAAAGGAACAAGCAATAGCAATTCAATTTTGTTAGGATCACAATATTCGAATTTAGTCTTGAGTAAACCATGTTATCAAAAATTAATACAAGATTATGATTTAAATACTTTGGATAATCCATTGAATCATTTAACAATTGATGGAGTTTCAAAAATAATAGTCAAAGGTGGTAAAAGAGATGTTAAAGTTCCTTTTCTCAGCGTACTCGTTTCATCGATATCAGAAAAACAAAAAGGTACATTAAAATTAATGGATCCCACATCGGTTGTTAATGCTGTTATTCAAAGAGATTTTTGGGAAGAAATAAAAGGAGATGTTAAAGTGAATTCAGCATTTGCATTAACTCAGGTATGATGACATGAATTACAGATTCCTTAAAGGTTTTCGATTAAGGGCTAAATATAAAATAATAAATTTTTACTCCCAGGTACCAGTAATGACTTCGTGTACCACAAGACCACCCATAACATTATTCATATCAAAGAAAAATATTTTAACAATATATGTGGAAGATGAAGATAAAGGAATATTGGTAAAAAAAATAAATGGAATATCAGAAATAGATTTAAAAAATTGTTGTACAGACTGGCAAGTAGGAAACATGGGTATGAACATGCATAAAAAATCACATGATAATACTTTCACACCTGATAAGATAGTCATACAAGATAAGAAAAGAAAAAATGACGTTTATGATGAATTAGAAGAAAATGAAAAGAAGAAAATATTTCAAGATTTAAATTTTAGTTTTGATGATTTCGATGAAGATGATGATGATGAATCATTGATGAATTCAATTACATTCAATTCAAAACCGATTGATGATAATAATATCATTTCTGAGAATGATGTAAAAAAAAAATTAAAATTCAACAATGAAAACAAAATAGATGATAAAAATATAAAAAAAACAAATGTTAACGATAATAAAAATAAAAATGATAATGATAAAGTTTTTATTAATAAAAAAAAAAAAGAATTGTCCCCATCTGAAAAATTAATGGTCCAAGAAGTTCTCGATGGAATAGATTTAGAGGATTTTGACTTTTCTTAATAACATTTTCATTTTCATTATTATTATTATTATTATTATTATCATCATCATCGGCATCATCATTATCATCATCATCGTTTTGTTATGGTTTTTAATAAAAAATTTTTTCTAATATAATAAAAGATACATAAAATTTTACACACACAAAAATAAAAAATAAATAAATTTTTTTTCTCTCTCTCTCTCTCTCTCTTTTTTTATTTTCATTTTCCCTCTCTCTCTATCTCTCCCCCCCTCCCGTCAGTAATTTTAAATAATAATAATAATAATAAAATATTTATTATGTAATTTTTATGTGAATTTAAAAAAGAAAGAAAGAGAAAAGAAAAAAAAAATTTTATCGACATTAAAATAAAAATTATTATAAACAAAAAAAATATTTCAATACATAAGAATTTATTAAATAAGAATTAATACCTTATTTAAAATAATAATAATAATAATAATAATAATTTATATTTAATTATTTATGAACAAACTAATAATATTCATCATCATCATTATTATTATTGTTAATAATTTCTCAATTTTTATATAAAAAAAAAAAGGGTGCGAATATAAAAATTAATTAAATAATTAATAAATTTTTATTAAATATTAATATGGGACTGTAAACAAAAAAAATCGGCGACAAATTTTAATTTAAGGGTCAATGAACTCTCTCAGACAAATCTTTTAAAAATAAACGCGACCAAAATATTTATTAATTAATATCAAAATGATTGATGAAATGGATTATTACATTTTTTTAAAAAAAATTAACAAAAAAAAATAAAAAAAGCAACACACATATGCACATGGCGTACAAACACGACGATATTATTATTATTATTATTATTTAAACGTTTAAGGCAAAAGCTAATATTATTATCATTATCATTATCATCAACATCGCGACGTTATAATCAAATATCGTTCATTTAAAATATAATTAATTAATTAATTTTTTTTTTCTTTTAAAAATTCATCACATTAAGAGATTATAAATATAAAAAAATATATATAAATAATTTTATGTATCTATCTATGTATGTATGTATGTATATAAATAATAATAATAATTATTATTTAATAATTAATAAATAATAAAACGCGTGATAAGCAAATTTCTTATTATTATTTTTTTTTAATTATAAAAAAAAAATCAACGTTTATAATATTATAAATATATATTTTTTTTCTTATTCTTATTATTATTATTATTATTTTTTTTTTTATTAAACATTCAAGCGTGAGTTATTATTATTATTATTTATTAATTTTTTTTTTTGTTCCATGTCGGAAGATGAATAATGTTTAAAAAATTTGATAAAAAATTAATAAAAAAATTATACGAGTAACATTATGAGTAAAACAAACACAAAAAAAAAAAAAAAACGATTTTGCTGTTGGTATTTTCTTCTGCTTCTGCTGTTATCATCGTTATCAGCGAATTAAATAATATATTTATCACATTTAAAAAAATATTCGTCTCAATTCGGATTTGATAATTTGTGACGTGAATTCGGCAAGTTTTTATAGTTTTCCCTCTCTCTCTCTCTCTCTATCTTTTTCTCTTCGTCTTTTATGATTGATTAGAATGAAGGTTAAATAATGATTAAGTAATAATAAATAACAACAATAATAATAATAATAAGACAAACACGTGACCGTGAAACTCATTGACAAACAAACAAATACATATATGAATAAATAAAGAACATGATTCAATAGATATTTATATAGGTACTAAACGGGTCGGAATGAATTAAATCATTTAATTTTTTGTTCCCCCAGCGGGGGGTGAGGGGAATCCCTACAAAATTAATTAAAAAATAATTTTAAAAAGAGAGAGAGAGAGAGAAAGGTAACTTATTTCTAAACGTTCAAAACGGAGAAGAAGAAAAAAAACAATCGTTTGATCAAATATTTAATTTTGTATTTTTGTTACCCTTTTTGTATCTCTCTCTCTCTCTCTCTCCCCCGTCTCTTCCCTGTGGAAAATAGATAAAAGAATTACCGAAAGTTCCTTTTTCTCTTTTCCCCTCTTTCTCCCCCACCCCCGTTTGGGAATCCCCAAAACTTTTTACTTACAGTTCTGAGTGTTTATGTAAATTTTTTCATGTTTTTATGTTTTTAATACAAAAATGAATACTGAAAAAATATTGTGGAATCTGTGAGAACGTCGTGGAACAATCGAGTAGTTATAATACCGCCATTTTGTTTTCTTTTTTCTTTTTTTCTTTTCTTCTCGACGCTTGACACGTTTTTTACATGTTTTTTTTTTCTTTTTTTTTTTAAAGTTTTTTTAAATTTTTTTGTTTTTTTTTTTTTTTTTTTGTTTATCAACTTTCTACCATCTTTTATCCGACCAATGACACGAGAAGCCTTTTCAATTCTCCGCTTGTTTCGCCCTGCAACAATTTCAAGCCACCAATGTGAGTAGAAGTTTCTTGTAGTCGCCCGACGTGTCGCCCTGTAATACATTTCCCAACAGGAATTTATCGAAAATTTAAAAACAAATATTATTTATCATTATTATTATTATTATTTTTTCCCTCCCCGATAACATTTTAATTTAACATTCCCACGATCCCTTCCATTGTTTTCTTGTTTTTCCTCTCCGCAAAAAAATTAAATAAATATTTGTTTTTTAAATAAATATTTTTTTTTCCCGAGAGAGAGAGAGAGAGAGAGACCAAAAGTTTTTTATCGTTAAAATTTTCTTTCTTTTTTCATTTTCTTTTTCTTTATTTTCCAAACCGTTTTATTTATTTATTTCGATAAGAATTAACCTTGAGAGTTGAAAACGTCTAAATGTCAAAAGAATATAATTTTTTGCAAGGTTGCGACAATTTTTCAAAGACTCATTTTATTGCTTTCCTTCTCCCCTTCCCTTTCCCCCTTCCCCCTTCTCCCCCCCTCGTGTGAAAAGTCAATTAATGACAAAATTTTTTAAATTCATCGTCATCAATTTACCTCGATCCAACTTTCCAAGGATTTACCGTAGGTTTCTTCGAATGCTTTTTTTATGTCACCCAAATCTATTTCCGAACGTGATACGATGATTCTTATCAATGTTTTATCATTCGTACCGAGTCCTTTCATGCTGTAGTATAACCTTTCGGCGAAAAATCCAATTTTACTTTTCACGCATTTTGCTGCAACAAGAGGAAACGATTGCTGTAGTTACAATAACAATAATAATAATAATGATAATAACAAAAACAACAGCGAATTGTGTAAAAAGTTTCTTGTACCGATTGCAAGCATTCCCTTTTCAACGCTTCCGGAAAATTCTTTTTTTATTGCTTTCTCAATGTCGTGACCCGTCAATTCTTCATATTCCAAAAATATTTGTCTCAACTGTTGGTAACTCCTCGAAACGAGAATGGAATTGAAAACGGATTCATCCGTTCCCCATTGTCCTTCTCCAGCAGACACCAAAGCTTGTGCATCGCTCAAAGCCGCCTCCTTGTCAACTTCCGTGTTTTCATCTCTGTTTCCCTGGACCAAAGAAACGCATAATCTTTTAAAATGTCCGGACGTGTCATCTTTCAGGTCTTTTTCCAACGATCTACCGTAGGCTGAAACGAGACAAACATTGAATATTTTTCCAAACAAACAAACAAACGAACAATAAAAAATAATCGACATACTGTTCTCATAAAAAGTAGCTATGGTTTTAATTCCGTAATTACTGAGAGTGCAAAGGATTTCAATAATGGCTTCCTCATCCGTTCCCAATCCGCTCACGGCATCGTGAAGTTCTTTGGCATAAAACTGAGGCAGAGGAGTCATGAGAGCAACAATGGCGTCCTCCAACTTTCCACTCAATTCGCTTTTCAAATCTTTCACCAAATCTTTACCGTACAATGTCTTGTACGTTTCCGCAATTTCGAGACGTTGTACGATTCCTCTGTTACCCAAAATTTCGACAATCGTTTTCTGATCCGCTCCGAAACCTTTCATTGCTTGTTTAAGTATGGTCGCGTCATCTTGTGCATTGAAAGGATCCGCGGGAAACACAGTCGGTTGACACTAGAAACAAAAAAAACTCTTGATTGATATTTGAACAGGACGAGAATAATAATAATAGAAGAATGAAATGCTAACAAAAGAATAATGATAATAATCGCTATGACAAACAAAGGGCGACGAGTAAATTTGCAAAACGGTTAAAATTTTTTTCAACGGAATTCGAACGTTTGTTTAAATTATTTTTAACTAAACAATAATAATAATAATAATTTTAACTTCGGTACTGTGTCATTCGTTATTTATTTCAATTCACTGACATTTTCACGTACGGTTAGTAATGATATTTAGGCATTACCTAATATTAATAGTCACGTGACTTACATTCTAAGAAAATTTTCAAATCGAGTTATCGTATACCGTGTAAAACACCGACATGTTCATAATGATAATAATAATAATCTTTTAAGTTACGTTTAATCTTCATTACATTTATTACATTTTAGTATTATTATTATTATTATTATTATTTAATAACTGTGTTACGAACGAGATAAATATGTATAAAAAAATGTCCTTCAACCCTGACCCAAATAAATTTCATTATCCCTAAAAATATACTGGTTGTAATCGATGAGTAATGGGTACACGATATGGGCGTGAGAACGTTAAATGAATCACATCTCGAACGATTCGAATTCATTTTGAATTTTTCATTTTAAACAATCCCCATCATTAAATATATAAATATATATTTTTACCTTGTACGGATAATACTGTTGAGCCATATTTTTTTCAAATATATATTCTTATTTAAATACAAAAAAAAATTACTTGAATGCGAATGTGTAACGTTTAATCACTTCCAACCACGGCAAATGACTGCAGACTAAACCAATGGAAAAACCACACGGTAAACCATCATTTGCGAAAGACGTGTAAATTGAACTACGACGTGACTCTAGACGTTTTACGTACACGATCTTTTTTATTCTGCTATTCCACGTCAGTCACATCAACAAAACCGTCGGTTGAATAAAAGGAATTTAATTAATAATTAATATATAAAAATTATACAAAAATTATTTTATTTTTTGTTCCGTACTATATAATTACATTCGTCAATAAAGCAAAATTTTTTTTTTTTTTATTTATAAAATTAATGTATAAAAAATTATTTACAGAAAATTTTACTTACTTTAAAAAAAAACAATAAACTAACTTTAAAAAAAAAAAAAATTATTAAAATTAATATAGTCGATTAAAAAAAAAAAAAAAAGTATTCTATGAATACTTAACCGTTCGCAAAATTATGCGTTAGATCGAAGGATTCTCTCCTCCTCCTCCTCCTCCCCCCCCTTTCGCCAGTCTTTAAAGTTATAATTAACAACTTTTATTATTATTATTATTATTTTTTATTTTTTTCCCCCTTTTGTTCGTAAAGCTTTTCGAGCTTTATATTTAGAGATATATGGCGTCTGAGCCTTTGTTCTTTTGTTGAAGGTAAGCGTTTGGACTCGAGAGTCCCTCGGACCAATCCGAATTCGAACGGGGTGATGAACTCGACCAGTGTCCTGGACTCTCCGGCGAAGGCGTTGGAAAATTTTCTAAATGCTGAGGAGTTCCATCCACGCTGTCCTGACTCGGAGGCGTCAAATAATGATAATACTGTTGTTGGAGTGTAGGCTGCTGTTGACCTCCTCCGAGTTGAGGATTGTTCTGCTTCGGAACTTGCGTGAGAGGCACATTTGTACTTGGATTGTTGTTGGTATTTGTTGTAGTCTTTGATGTGAACTGAGGAGACTGTAAATATGTTTTTTGTGTTAGGATGCCATTCATTAATTATTTGACGACATTTAGTCGTTCTCTTACAAAAAAAAAAAAAAAAAAAAAAAGAAAAACTCTTACCGGCAAACTAGTTACTGTGTACATTTGTGGAGGGAGATCAGCAAAATCAAAGCCCTGTTGAGCCATGCAACCGTGTTTCATTTGCGTTGCGGTTCGCATGGCTTGAATGTGCGTCGGGCTCGTGGGGAGAGAAGGTCTTGCTTTTGCAGGAGACGGCGAACTTAAATAAGAAGACGTCACCGGACTCAGACTCTGTTGAGAACCCGGTGACTGCGTCGCCTGACCCAACGGGGATAGCGTCAATTGAGATCCCGGCGACTGATGATTACTGTACGGGGGTGAAAGAGTGTGAGACCCCGGAATCGGAACCGGTAAAGACGTCTGTCTCTGATGTAACTGTTGAAAAAAAATTTATTAAATGAATTACTGTGTTGTAAATTGGAAAAAAAAAAAACCCACGGAAATTCCTTGTCACGAACCTGATGGGCAATATCCCTAAAAGGCAATCCGAAAGCGTTAAATGACGGGTCCAATCCCAATGCGTGCAGAGTTTGCAAAGCTCCTTCTTCGTAACTGGGAGGCTGCTTTCCAATCATTCCATTTTCTAAATTGTGAATTTGTGTAAATGCGTTTGTATACAAACTAGCAGAATCATATGGACTCGGAAGACTGTCCGTTCCCATGCTCCTTACTGTTTGTGGACTTTCCAAAGAGTCCAGTGGGGAAGCCATGTTTTCATTACCTTCCTGAAATGCGTAAAATTTATAAAAAATTTTAACGATTCACTCAAAAACAAAATGAATATGACTCCTAGCGAGCCGGCAAAAAGGTGGAAATTTAAGAAACGTACCTGATTACAATTCTTTTTCCCGTTAGGTTTTTTAATGCTACCCTTTCTTCGCACGGTAGTCGCGGCTCCTTCAATATCAGGAGAAGTTGGGTTATTAATCGAAGATTTGGGTCGTTTTTTAGATTTTGATTTCGGGCCCGATGCACCAATCACGGTAGGATGGGTTATCATATGAGGATGATGGTGATGGTTCGGAGAACCTGAAATTCGAAAATGTAAAACGATTAATATTTGTTCTTCTTTCCATAATTTTTTCCTTTTTAATTTTAATCAATTGACTTACCAACAATGGGACCATTCGAAATCATGGTTGTCATTTGCGGAGTTCTAGGAATGTGTTCGTCTAATAACCTCACAATATCGTGATGTAACCGCTCTCCGGCTACGTCGCGGGGAAGTCTATCCATGTGATCTGTAATTTCCCGATTGGCAAAATTATCTAACAAAGCTTTACAAGCTTCGTAACTTCCTTCCCTGGCCGCTAAGAACAAGGGAGTTTCGTCTTTGTCGTCTTGAGCATCTCTGTTTGCTCCGTGTGCTAAAAGAATGTTCACGGCATCGACGTTATTGACGGCAGCGGCCCAGTGCAAAGCAGTTTTGCCATTGTTATCCGCAGCATTTATATCTGCATCGGCATTTATCAAGTCTTCGACCATTCCTTCGATGGCTAAACGGGCTGCCAATATCAAAGGAGTGGTTCCGTCATGCATTCTAGCATTAAGGTTTGTGGCTCGGTTTCTTAACAAGATCTAAAAAATAATGAAATTTTTATAATAAATAATTTATGACTACGAATAATTGAACAATAAATTTAATCAAACGGGTACCTACCTGGAAAACTCCCATTGCATCCGCGGCAACGGCAGCGTGAAGAGGAGTTCTTCCCGTGTTATCTTGCAAATTAACTTCTGCTCCCGCATCTAATAGACGCTTAGAAGCATCAGCTCTAGCGTATCTAGCTGCCAAGTGCAAGGAAGTTTCACCTGAGAAAATTTTTTTAAAATTAAAGTTTTTTTAAAGATCATTGAAGAATATCTCAATAAAAAGTTTTGTTAAAAAAAATTTACCAGTCTTATCCATTGTAGCGTTTAATTGAGCACCTTGAGCAACTAAATCAGCAATTTTTTGAGCCGTACCATCGTCTTCGCAATCTGCGTCTCCTGTATCTATGCCTCCACCTCGCACTGCTACCACCATTAGCGGTGTCATTCCCAATGGCCCACGAGCATTTACGTTGTTACCATCATCCTGAAGAAAAAAAAAAATAAAGTAAGAAATGAATTCAATTTTCGAATAAGGGAAAAAAAAAATAAATAAATAAAAACATCGTTATCGAAGAAAAACACAAACCATGCTTGGAGGAGTCAGCATAGCCGGCTGCTGTATCGCTGCAGCAGCTTCCATATGCTGCTGAGTCCACATTCTCGGTTCTTTTTCTCCATAATCGGTAATGGCCGTATGATCGCTAGCATACCCCTGATCACATAGTCTCATTCTCTTGGGAGTTGCTATTTCCGATTCGTCGTCGGACCACTGACCGGGATGAGGAAGACCCATTCCATTAGGCGGCAATTCAACATCCAATGGATTTAGAGAACTTTGCTTGTTATTTAAATTTCTCATTTCCTGTCCATCGGGACCTCTTCTTCTAGACCTCCTATGTCCGCTACCACTTTAAAAAAAAAAAAAAAAAAAAATTTTATTTCGACTTATTCAATCGAATTGATGGAATGCAATTTTTTTTTGGAATTTTTCTTATTACCTGGTATTTCGAAGAAAACCTTCCGGAAACCACGTGATACCATGAGCACGTTTTCGTTGAGCCGTCACGAGGACTCCGACCAAAAGTCCCAAAAATATCACAATGAAAACTCCAATGAACACATATTTGGCATTTGTCGGAACATCATCGTCGGATGCACCCGTGACTCCTTGAACTTTATATATTGGAAAAGCCTTCGACAGCGTATGAGTCGCTTTTCTGGCAGCAAGAAAATCAGCAGCCTAAAAATAATTAATTTAAATTTTTTTTTTTTTTTTACAAATTAAAAAATAATAATAAATCAATGCGGGGAAACAAAACAACTGAAAACAAATTTAAAAAACCTAAATAATATTTCCGACATGATTTTCCTGTAAAAAAAATTAACTGTGATTTTTTTTTTTTCTTTTTTTTTTTTTTTTTTTTTTAAACTGACTAAATAATTATAACAATTACAAAAATAAAACTTTAAGACTTTTTTTTTTTCGTCCTTGAATAATTGCAAGACAACACACCATATACACTACAGGAAATAACGTGACCCCTGTCAACTTTTCATTTTTTCATTTTTAATTAAACTTCGTCGTACGTAATCCCTCGTACCTCATTTATATGCTCCGTAATGTATAAACTATATAAGGATGAGTTTTTATTTTTAAGCTAGTAAGTAAAGTTCAGTTTAAGCTAAGCTTTAATAGTTTACAAATTAACTGGTGACAAAAACAATATCATTATTATTATTATTATTATTTTAAAAGGTATGTAAATCAATAAGTTGGAAACTGTAACTGTAAATGTTTGGTGTTTAAAAAAAAAAAAAAAAAAAAAAAAAAATAATTAATTTTTGTCAAACGTACCTCGTTGGCAGACGTGAAACACTCGCTCTCGTCTTTGATACATTTACTATTGTCAATTTCTAAATAAGCAATAACGCCACCGTAGGACGATGACGCACTGGGTTCGCCGCCAGGTTTCCACGGGTAAATCCTTTCGTTGCCCAAAAGATCTTGTTTAACTCTGACTGATGTTCTTAGTTGTATACCGATCTGTAAACAAATAATAATAGTAAAATGAGGATTCAGCTTGAAACGCTTTTGCCTCGAGTAATAATAATAATAATAATAATTACCTCTCTCAAAAATGGTCGTATGTTACTTCTGAACGTTTGCATGTCCATTAAAACAATAACCGATATCATTCCCGTTGCCAAAGTCGGTTGCAATTGTTGTTCGCAATCTAAACCATCCCAATTACATCCTACATTGTTGCACCAAGTGTCGCACTTTCCGTCTGCATAATGTTTGCTACAGTAGGCTTCAAAAATCGGACTAAAAAAAAAAAAAAAAAAAAATTATATTAGTAAAAGTCGCGTTAAATAAAAACTTTTTCCCTTCCTTTAACGAAAATACTCACTTGCACGGCTCAATTATTGTATCGCAATCTTTTCCGTCGAAAAGACATTGAGCATTGTTACATTCTTCGTTACATTCGAGATCTCCGAAAACTTTCGAACAATCAATTAGAGCCGTACAATTTCTCCAGGGATTCAATCCGAAAGAACAATCGTTTCCATCAAAAAGACATGCGCTTGTATTGCATTCTTCGTTACACTTTCCGTTTCCAGATTTTTCCCGGCAATTATTTTTTATGCATTTTTCTTTTTCTCTCTCGAAATCAATGTCGTACAACGTCGTTAGAGGATGCTTGGGCTGTAAAATAAAAAAAAAAAAATTATGATTTAATAATTATCAATAATGATAAATTTATCATCGAACATTTTTTTTTTTTTTTTTTTTTTCTCGAAAATTCTTACTCTATGGGTGTTTCTTCCGATGCCTCCCTTGAATGTTATATCGTAAATGTGACAATTTTTCCCCGTCCAAGAAGGAGGGCAAAAGCAATTGTAATCGCCGACAAGATCTTGGCATGCGGCTTCGTGTTGACAGGGATTGCTGGCACATTCGTTTCGAGCATCCAATTCGCAATAATTTCCGGCGGTACCTAAAAATTTTAAAAATACTTTACTGGTATTTTGTTCATTTTCTCGTTTGGCAATTTTGAAAATGTATTTCTATCATACCTGGCTGACATTCGCATCGGTACCCTCCACCTTCGGATAGTTTACAAATTCCATTATTCAAACAGGGACTTGAATCGCAATCAGATCCCGAAAATTGACAATTTTTCCCATAGTATCCGTTTGCGCAAACGCACGAGTGTCCGGCCTCTTCCGGAGAACATATTCCTCCGTTTTGACACGGTGAACTTTCACAAAAATTTTGTTTTGCTTCACAATGTCGTCCCATGTATCCTTGTGTTAAAAAAAAAAAAAAGGAATTTATTTATAATTTATAATTTTTTTTAAATAAATATGATTTTGCTTAATTGGGGGGGGGGAAAAAAAGTTACCTATTTTGCAATTACACTTATAATCGTTTATAAGTTGAACACAATCTTGAGTTCCAGTGTGCGAGCAAGGGTTAGATAAACACTCGTTAATATCTCCCTCACAACGAGGTCCGACGAAACCTGGAGGACATTTGCATTCAAACCCTCCAACTTTATCCGTACAAGTTCCATTGTTGTGACAGGCACCGGGTACACAATCGTCAACATTCCATTCGCATAAAATTCCAAGAGTGCCTAATTTAAATTTTAAAAAAATTTATTTTATTTTCAGAATTATGACAAATCTTAATATCAATCCTGATGAAAATGCAACAGGCTGCTCTTGCAAATGCAAATGTAAAGCACTGGGACTCATTTGTAAATTTTTAAAAGCAATTATAAATATGTTTAGAAGAGTATTTTTTTTCTTTCGTGCCGAAACGAATAAATAAGTTCTTTTTTTTTTTTACCTGGAGGACAAGAACAAGTGAAATTATCCACAAAATCATGGCATGTTCCTCCATTTCGGCAAGGGTTCGGCTGACAATCATCGACGTTCAACTCGCAGTTATGACCTTGAAAACCTTTGGCGCACTGACACGAATATGAGCCTATCAAATCCTTGCACGTGGCTCCATTTTGACACGGCGCTGAATCGCATTCGTTAATTTCATGCTGACAGTAACTTCCAGTGTAACCATCTAAACAATGACACCTGTGACTGTTACCGATATCCTCACAAGTTCCGTTGTTACAAAGTTCTTCTTTTGATACTCCTTAAAAAAATATTTTAGAAAAAAATTAAAATTATTCATATTTCAATCATTAAATTGTAAACAAATAAAATTTAAATTTTTTTAGAAAATATTTGTCGAACAAAGCGAGAAATATTAGTTTACCTTTACGAATAGCGGCATCCTTGCACGAAACCATTTCAACGTCGCAAACTTTACCCGTCCATCCGGGAGCGCACACACACGTATATTTATTTTCCTTTTGCAAGCAAGTTGCTTTGTTGTAACAAGGATCGGTTGCACACCAATCAACGTATTGTTCGCATCTTTTACCCGTGTATCCGTACGGACAGTGACAAGTGTAATAATGAATGTGATCGTGACAGGTAGCTCCGTTCAAACAAGGTTCACTGTCACACTCATTTATTCTATATTGACAATTAGCGCCGGTATATCTGAAAAAAATTTTTTTTTTACAGGTAATATTAGTTAATTACAGAAAGTGTATAAAATAAAAAAATTTTTACTTAAAAATTTATCATCATTTACCCTGGAGGACAGATGCAAGTGTAATTGTTAATTCCATCGACACACTGCCCACCATTTAAGCAACTGCTGTCCGTACAATCTTGATCATTGGTCTGACAGTTGATCCCACTAAATCCTAATGGACATATGCATGTGTAGGAGTTGACGTACTGATTACAAGTGGCTCCATTTTGACAAGGATTTGACAAGCATTCATCTTTGTCAATTTGACATTGTTTCCCATCGAATCCTTCTATGCAAAGACAAGTATAATCTCCAATATCGTCCAAACAAGTCCCTTCATTTTGGCAAGGTGCTATAGGAAACAAAAACAAAAAAAATTACGTTAAAACAGTTTTTAATACAAAAAAAAAAAAAAAAAAAAAAAAGAAACAATTGTTATGAAACTTACATGAAGCGCAGTCATCGGTGTTTATGACACAATCTTGTCCCTCGTATCCTTTGGCACACTGACAATGGTATGAACCGTTGGTATTAATACAAGTAGCTCCATTTCGACAAGGAGATGAAATTAAACATTCATTAACATCTTCATCACATAATCTACCTGTATAACCCATCGTGCAAGAGCAAGCAAAGTCTTTAAAATTTGAGGAAGGAGAACACTTGGCGTTGTGAAAACATCTAGAAAAATTAAATTTAAAATTAAATACTTATTAAAAATACATCAATAACACGTTTTTACCAAAAATAAAAAATTTTTTGGATGTCAACATACCTATTCGGTTCGCAGGGATCAAGTTTTTCTTGACAGTTTCTTCCAGTAAAGGGTAAAACGCACACGCATTGATAATCGTTGACCAAATCGATGCAAGAGCCTCCATTTCTGCAAGGATTTACAGCGCAGTCGTCTATGTTTGTTTCGCAATTTACACCCGTGTATCCTAATTTGCACGAGCACGTATACGCATTTAAATGATCCTTGCAGGTTCCACCGTGTTGACAAGGATTGGAACCGCATTCATCAGTTTCCGCTTCGCATCTTTTTCCTACACGCACGAATAAGTATTTATAAAAATATTTAAAATGACAATTAAATTGATTTGAACATTAAAAAACGATAAATACCTCCAAAGCCTGGCGGACAATGGCAAATAAATTGATTGACCCCATCTTCGCATGATCCTCCATTAAGGCACGGATTTGATGCGCATTCATCGACATCACTGAGGCATCTAGCATCGAAATAACCGCGAGGACATTCACATTTGAAACTTCCTATTTGATCAATACATTTTCCACCGTTGGCGCATGGGCTACTGGCACATTCGTCGATGTTCGTTTCGCAATGTTGACCCGTGAATCCTGCCATACATTCGCAAGAATACCTGAAAAACAAATTAAGAATACGATAAAACGTTTAAACAATTTTCGAAAGCAATAATACATTAATAAATTTGATCGCTTACCTATTAATCCCGTCAACGCACGTAGCTCCATTTCGACAAGGGTTACTGTAACATTCGTTAACATTTATTTCACAATTCTGACCAGACGTTCCGGGATTGCATCGACACTGATAACCGTTAATAAGATCTTCGCAGTGTCCATCGTATTGACAAGGATCGCTTTCGCACTCGTTGATTTTAGTTTGACACAAATACCCAGTGTATCCAGGATGACAGTTGCAGGTAAATGAATTTTCACCATCGATACATTCGCCTCTATGGCACGGGGAAGATTGACAGTCGTTTATATTTATCTCACAGTTGATACCTAAAATTTAATTTTGAATAATTATTTCACTTTCTAAGTTAAATAATTTATAAAAAAATTATTCCGTCAAATTTACCTGTAAAACCCAAGGGACACTCGCAAGTATATCCAGCAATCGAATCTTGACAGTATCCACCATTACGACAAGGATTGGAAACACAATCATCGATGTTTATTTGACATCTGTATCCCGTAAATCCGTTTGCACACGTACACCGAAAATCGTTGATTAAATCGTTGCAAACGCCTCCATTTAAACACGGTTTTGACTGACACTCGTCAATATCGATTTCACATTGAGTTCCCGTAAATCCTAAACGACATTAAATTTTTTAATTTTTTAAAAACGTTTTAAAAAAGAAAAAATTTTTTTAAATTGGTGAGTTTAATAAAAATGTAAAAAAAAAAAAAAAATTACCAGGCATACAAACACAACGGAAAGTTCCTGGATCATCCAGGCACGAACCATCATTTTGACAAGGATGTGATTCGCATTCATTGATGTTTGTTTCACATCGAGGACCAGTAAAACCTTGAGAACAATTGCAAGCAAAGCTTCCAGGTGTATTTACACAAATACCGTCATGTTCACAAGGAAATCCTAAATAATAAAAAAACGCAAGCATTAAAAAAAAAATATTCTTTTCTTTTTTTTATTATTAATTAATTTTGTAGGAAATTTCAAAGCCGATAAGAATATTAAAATTCCAAAGGTTCTGACTATTTCCTGACTTAATATTTGCAATTAATCAGCAGTATTGATTATGCCAATAGAAATCAACATGCTAACGGAAATTGCATTGTTTAATCAAACAAAAACACAGACTGTGAACAAATTTACACAATTACAAATATAACAGTATTTTTTTTAGTCGACGTATTACTACTTCACAATATCGGCACGGAAACAAGTGACAAAAAAAATACTAAAAAAAAATTTAATTATCAACAAACCACTAACGAGTAAAAGCCGCTTGGCTTTCGTACCTTGAGCGCATTCATCTATGTCTTCAGAACAGTCGACTCCTTTATACCCGGACGCGCATGAACACGTGTAACTACCATTTGTTGGACTTGTATCACACGTAGCATCTACGTGACAGGGTTGAGATGTACAAGCATCGTCTAAATGGCACAGTAAACCTGTTTTTCCGGGGGTGCATCTACATGAAAAGCTAGCAACGCGATCTATGCAGGTAGCACCGTTAAAACAAGCGACACCCACACAATCATCAATGTTGGTGCTACAATCGGGTCCCGCCCATCCATTAACACAAATGCATGAAAATCCGCCTGAAAAAACATAAAAGGATATAATTTAAGACTAAATGTGAAAATAAAAAAAAAAATAAAAAAAAACTGAAACCCGCGTCAGAAATAATCTTATAAAAAGGTTTTTAATTGTGAGCCCAAGAATGTAATAAAGTAAAATTTAATTAAGGTTTATAATTTAACACTAAAAGAAACGTGAAAATGTTTTTTTTTTTTTTTTAAACAAAAAAATGTGGATGGTGCACGACTTACTTTTTCCACTTTTCGTTTCATGTCTTCTTACCGAAGAAAGAACGTTATGCATACATACGTACGTACACTTGTACAAAATAAATAATAATAATAATAAAAATAATAATAATAATTTAACAAGTGTTTGTAACCGAGGGGAAAGAAAGTCACCAAGTAGTAAGTCGGAACGTTTGCTATTATTAAAGAGTTAATCGACTGTTAAGCGGAAAAATATTCAGACAAATAAACAGGATAAAAGACTACTCACCTAAAGTGTTCGTGCATGTAGCTCCGTTCTGACAAACGCTGGGTCTTATTGAACATTCATCCACGTCTTCTCCGCAATATTCTCCGGTGAACCGCGGGGGACAAGCGCAGGTATATCCGTCTATCACGTCTATGCAAGTTGCACCGTTTTCGCAAAGATTTCCCGGACAGTCATCGATGTTTTCTTCGCAATTTTTCCCCTGGAAACCTAAAACGAAATATTTTAAAACAGGATTTAATCAAGGTATAGATAGATAGCATCATCGAAATGTTAAACCATCGATGGAATTTAAATTATGTCAAATTTTTCTTTACCCGTGATCCTGGAGGGATCGCTACGAACACACGATTTATTTCACAGCAACCGTTTATCGATATTCCAACATTTTTGCCTCTCACTTACAACCTGATTTTTTTTTGACGTAGAAAATTACACCGTTTGAGAAATACGAATTATCAACTGTCATTCATCGTGCACGCAATTTTTTGACGCACCAAACCTAATCTACCTAACTTCATCTTCGGCAGGAAAAAAGCCCAAAAAAAGGCCTTTTGATTCCCTCCACATATTGTCGTACTCAAAACTTCTTTTTTTTTTTTCTCTCCACATTTTCCAGTGGGCATTACGTTTGCGGACATGCATTTTGGTGGCATTTATTTCTCTTTCATATTTATTATTATCATTATTTTTTCCTTACTATTTTTGTAAAGTTATCAACGACATATTTGGGTAACGCTATCAAGTTCCGGTCTCACGGTGCGGTTCCCTTGTGAACGGACGGAGATAAAAACGCCCGCGCAATCCTTGACAGGACCAACCGCAACAAAGTTAAAAATACACCATCATTCTCACTCGGCAACCACATCCAGTTTCATTGCATAAAAAAAAAAAAAAAAAAAAGATAAAATTCAAGACTTTGACTCGTGTAAAAACCCGAAATGAGCTTTCAAACAAATACAAAACAGAAAAACAAAATCGCCATTTATTTTCAACAAAATCGGATGGAATCGGTCTTGGTCCTTTTTTTGACCCTCCCCTTCTGTGCTTTCCCTTCCCTTGTCTTCTTATTTAAGAAAAAAAAAGGGGGGGACTTCATCAATCTAATTTTCCCTTCAAAGTAAATACACGAGAATAATGGAAACATTTATATGTACTTTCATCCAACAAATTCACATTTAAATGCAAATTATTCAAAGGTAAATTTTTTTTTTTTTTTATTTTTTTTTCTTTCAAAGCGACAAATTTAATGACGGTTCTTTCTCTGCCAATTGGTTCTTCCAAGTTCAACGTTCTGGTATTAAAAAAAAAAAAAAAAAAAAAAAATCGTGTCAAAATATTAAAATCCGGTCACATTTCGTCAAAGTTCGCCACATTCGTCAAAAATCTTTCAATCAAATCAAACAAGTACATAATCCCCATGTTTTTTTTTACATCACAAAATGTTTTATTTATTTGTGAATGAAGAAATGAATGCATGCAGCACCATCGTTTAATTTTCTCTGCAGATAACTTTACGCTCAAATAATTTAAATTGACCATTCCATCAAAATCAATTATTATTATTAATATCCATTGTAAAAAAAAAAAAATCTTAATTCCGACAATTGATGAAATACAACCGACGATTCGAATACGAAGAATATATCAACCATGTACGAAAAAATTATCATCACAAATTTTATGTTCTCTCAACCGGGAAAAAAAATAAATGAAAATTTTTTTTTTATTATTGATACAAGTTAAAAAAAAAAAAAAAACAGTAACAGTAGTGAGGTTGTTTTTTCATAGCGTGGGAACTTAAATTACTTTCAATGACGTGTATATAACCGGCCTTTAAAAAAAAAAAAAAAATGAGTGATTAAAATCCAGTAGAAAAAATTGCTCGAGGCACACGTCCTACAAGGTACCAACAAACAAACAAACAAACAATCAAACAACCAGATTTTTTTTTAAAAAAATAATTTTATTTAGATGGTATTTCATTTTCTCTCTTGTCTTTTTCTTCTTAAAAAAATAAATAAATAAGGATTCGCCATATTTAAAATTTACAAATTCGGAAGCGGGCGTGTGTGTGTGTGGGGGGGGGTGGGGGGAAACCTATCAGACAACAGCCTTTACCACACGCAAATATATATATATATAAAAAACATTTAAAGCGCTATAAGAAGAAATGAGTTCAGGGATATCTTCATTTGAAGTTCAACATCTTCAAAGATTTTTTTTTTTTTTTAAATGGATAAATTTCCAAACCACCGCAATAATAAAAATTTTATTTGCTTTCATTCAAAACCTATTTTTGCGAAAAACCAGAGCTTCAATGTACAACAAATGTGGGTTGAAAATAATATTTAAAAAAAAAAAAAAAAAAAAAAAAAAACATAATGAAGGGGATTAAACTAAACTCGTTTTAAAAATTAAATCTTACTTTTTAAACAAACATGGAGTAAAAATAAAATGAATTAAAACACCTTTAAAAAATTTTTTAAAAAAATCAGGCCGACACCATTCGAATATTTAAAATGACGACAAAAAAAAAAAAATAAATTCAAAACATGAGGCAATGATTATGACAAAATTCCATTTAATCGTATTTAATGCCCAACACCAAATGAAATTTTTAAGATTATCATCAACACTTTTTAATTTTTTCTTTAACAAAAAGAAAAAGCATTTTCCCGAACGCATTAAAATCCATAATACTTCACGATGATGATGATGATGGTAATGATGGCGATAGTGGTGTTAATAATAATAATATTATAAACATACCTGGAGGACATTTGCACTCGTATGTCAAAGAATCGATTTCTTTGCAAAATCCGTCATTTTTACAAGGCGATGGATTACACGGTATATATTCACTTTCACAATTTTTCCCCGTGAATTCCGGATCACAAATGCATCTGAAAATAAATAAATAAATAAATAAATAAATAAAGATTTTATTTAATAAAAAATTGATTTTACCAACAACAACAAAAAAAAAATAAAAAATAAATTAAACGGCTTCTTATAAACGGTGGAAGTTCCACAAGACACACCAGTTGATGAATTATGAATTTGAGTGAAAGAATTAAAAAAAAAAAAAAAAATTTAAATTGATCATTATTATTATTATTATTATTATTATTATTATTATTATTATTATTATTATTATTATTATTATTATCTCTATCGTTGCTCTGAAATTTTTAAAAGCCAACAATTTTGATTCTGTCAAAATGAAAAATGGCAACCGTGGAAAGCAAAGAGAAAATAATCAATCAATGCCACATTTATACAAAAAAAAAAAAAAAAAAAATTACCGTTCATGTTGTTGACCATATATAGCATTATTACATACAGCCACCGGATAATAAGTCTTTGTAAAAACCAATGGTTAGAAGATGTTATTAATAAAAAAAAAAAAAAGAAAGAAAGATAAAATAGAATGAGAGAGAGAGAGAGAGAGAGAGAGAGAGAGAGAGAGAGAGAGAGAGAGAGAGAGAGAGAGAGAAGAGAAACATTTAAAAAAAACGGAGTCATATTATCCATTTATTTTAAATTGAATAAAACAAGTAAGTTCACTGCCTTCACATGAAGGTATTTGATAAACCTATTAATTATATAAAAGGCTGGCAAGAAAAACATAGTTATATACATTTCAAACTATAAATTATAACATTAAACATTTTTTAAACCTTTTTTTTTTTTTTTTTGTTTCACTAAACCTAAGTCTTGAAAAGGATAAACCTGTGGTAACCTGTAATAATTTTAATATTTTAAAAATTTTGACAAAAGCCCTTAGTATGCAAGGTAGAACTAATCTTATTTTAATCATTTTATTCACATTTTAAAGGATAGTTAGATGTAAATAAGTCAATTATGTTTTAGCAAAATAAACTTTAAAACTAAATCACATTTGGTAATATGAAGGCTTATGAAAACCATGTGCTGGGCAAATGTATCCCTTTCAAAATTTTACTTTATGACTGTTCGAAATGTTTTTTTGCATTTTTTTTTCTTTATTGTGTTTAAGGAAAGAAGCCTTCTACTAGTATTGTCAATATCGACTCTGGTGCTTTCCCCCCAACACCCTGATTTCAATATACTGTTAGAACTACATTATAAGATGAACTTGCTTTGGAAAACGATTAAACTAATCAGACCTTTCACTTCAAATCATTTTAGCTTTGGCTAAACTCCCATCGTTTTCTACCATTACTCCTTATTATTTCCTTGTAACAAGTATACATTTCATTACAATATTTAAGTATTCATTTAAGAACAATAAACGAAACCAAAAATAAAAAATAAAAATACAATCGACCATAATTACAAGTTGGTAAAAAATTTAAACATTAATTTGCAAGATCAAAATTTATTCGAATAAGTGACCACCCAGTTCCTATGATTAAAAAATAAATGCTTGTAAGATAGAAGATATTTTGTTTTTACTATTCTATTTGATGTTTTGTAAAAAAAGGAAAACAAAATTTTATAACCATCACAGACAATCAATAAAAAAAAAAAAAAAAAAAAAAATTATTAAAATCAATAATAAGTAATCTTCAATACGATAAATTTAACAAATTACTGTCAGGACAATAAAATATTTAGAGAAAACCTATGAAAAACATAAACCTGTATGTGTGTAAGACAAGAAAAATAATTAGTAAAAAAGACAGACATAAATTTTATTAGAAATTCAATCATACTATTTATCAACAATTTTTTCAATTTCCAATCAGAAAAATTATGTTTCTTCCTTTGCCATAAATAAAATCAATTTTTTTTTTTTTCCCTACACTCACTATACATTAAAAACATAAAATTTATTTAAAAAAGAAGTTAGACTTTAGCTTTTCAAAAAAAAAAAAAAAGAAAATCATTATTATCTTATATTATAATGACTGCAAGACTAGAAAAGCGCGTGGTCGATTATTAAATAACATTAAATTATATTTTCAATATCAAAGATCCATTCCATTACTTTTTCTTTATACAAAAGGAAAATTGTTTGTTAAAAAAAAAAAAAAACCAGCCCACCTTGAATTCCAATCGAAATATCAGAAAACATCTCAGTTAATAGAAATTTTTACCGCCACAAAATGGTTCACACACAATAAAAAGAAGGATTAAGAAGAGCGAGCGTCGTGGTTTAACGAAAGTGACGCAACGTTAAAAAAAAACAGGGTTGCCAATATTTGTTTTAAAAAATTACCCGCCGTTTGACGACTTTAATTAAAAACATATGGTCGTCGGACAAAGTAAATGAAAAAGTGATATTTTTTTTTGAAAAAAAATTTTTTTTTTTTTCCCGTAGGAAATGACATTATAAAAATTTATAATTACACGTGATAAAAATTAAATTAAAAAAATATAAAATCATTTATAAAGCGTGAGAGAAAAAGAGAGAGAGAGAGAGAGAGAGAAAAAAAGAAAATTCATCGAATAGCCCTCGGTTTATTTAAGGAAGGAAGTACACAAAGCATAAATGCTGCAATTTATTCTTTAAAAAAAAAAAAAATTGTAAAACTTATTTATCAAAATCGTTTACGGGTAATTCCCCTAAATGAATGCGTCGTAGTTTTTTAATTGATAAAAATTTTACAGATAAGATTTAGGGAGGCGTCAATCGTTTTGTCTTCGTGCCCTTTCAAAATTTAACAATAACTATTTGAAAAGAACCCTTCCTCATTCTAATACCACGACAATTATCGTACCAATATTAATTTCTTCATTTATCATTATTATCAACCGTAAAATTATAATAAAAATAAATACTTACGCGTATGAACCGAACGTATTAACACAATTTCCATGCATGCAAGGATTGCTGCTGCATTCGTCAACGTCTAACGAACAATCCGATCCGTAAATACCTGGAGGACATTGGCACTGATATGTTGATTCTAACGATTCACATTTTGCTCCGTTTTTACAAGGGGTTGAAGCGCAAAAATCTTGCAATTCGCAAAATTGTCCTAAAATAAAAAATACGATATAATTCTTTGAAACTTTTTCCTACATATAAACATTTCTTTTTTAAACGAAATGAAATTTTTAAAAAATTTTATTGAATTTTAAATTGAAAATAACTGATTTAGGCTTTTAAACGCAGTAATTTAATCGAATTCAGGCAATGCAATTTGAAAAAAAGAAATTACTCGGGTTCACGGGTTAAAAAACGCAATTAGTAAAGGAAGAATAATACCTTTAAAAAGAGAGAGAGAGACAAATTTAGCAAAAGAAAAAAAAACAATTTTTTCATCACGCACAAAAATTCGTCTTGAAAAAAAAAAAAAAAAAAAATATTCCCACAATCGAATATTGTGCAGACAACACAACATGCGATTCAAACTAAAAAAAAAAAAAAAAAAAATGAATTTTAAAAAATTTCTTTACCGGTAAATCCAGGTGCACACGTGCAATTATAACTGTCCAAACTTTTAAGCGAACACGTTCCCCCATTTGTACAAGGATTACTATCGCAAGCGTTATCGACGGGGATTTCGCAGAGTGATGCTGAAAATCCTATGGGACAAGCACACGTGAATGATGGCAACACGTTTGGAGATGTTTTCACTTTGCAAACTCCTCCATTTTGACACCTCGGACCTGGACCCGTGTGACACGGATTCAAATGTTGACAATATTCTCCGACGTATTTTGACGTGCAACTAGAATAAAAAAGCAATATAATATTATTATTATTATTTCGATAACAATTTGTACCGTAATTTTCTATACGTAAATTATTAAATAAAGGAAATGATGCAAAATTAACTCTTTCGACTTCCTTTTTTTTTTTATTACAGGTAAATACTTGACTGTTTCACGTGAACCTTACTCAAGGCATTCTTACAGATAAATAATAATAATAATACTATTTGATCCCACTCGAACTTTTATTATTTTGTTGACTTTTTTTTTTTTTGGTTTCTTTGTTGTTAAATTCTTTTAAAGCACGACTTTGCTAAAATATTCAAGTTCGCCGTGCAGGTTGGTTATTCTCTCATCTATTATCTATTACGATGCATGAATGACTCACAAACATCATGATGATGATGATGATTATGATAAAAATGATAACGGCATAAATAAAATAAAATATAAAATATTTGCATTTAAATTCATACGCATTAACATAACAGAGTCAAAAAGAGAGACGGAGAGGGAAATTACGCCTATGCAATGGTAAAATAAATTGTTCGGATAAATACAAACGACAATTATCAAATCATCCATTTTTGAAGGGAGAAAGAAAGAGAGAGAGAGAGAAAATTGTTTGGAGGACGTTAACGAGACATTTAAAACGATGCCGAATCGTATGAGAAATTACGTCAAGATGTACAACGCTCACCATTTTGTCGCCCACATAAAAAAAAAAAAAAAATTACAATTTACAGGAACTTGCGCTCACAGAAAGCTCAGCTTTTTTTTTTTTACAGCATAAATGAAACAACTATTAAAGAGTTAAACAATTAGTGTTGTGTGTTTAAATAATCGCCTAAACATACAACAACACTGACGTTGTTAAACAAAAAAAAAAAGAGAGAGAGAGAATAAAAATCCGTTATGTAAAAAAAATACGTCAACCATTTTACATTCGTTTATTTTGAATCAAATTTAAAATGGACAATCCTTACTCGAGAAAAAAACAAAAAAAAAAAAAAACAATTTTCAAAATAATTATTGTTTGGTAAAATGGGGAAGAAAAAAAAAATCATGAGTTTAAATATCGTAACCGATAAACCTGGGAATCAGCTAAATGGTATAATTTTAAGGTATGCTTGCAATTTCACAATTTGTTACATTCACGTAAACCCTCCTCCTCTCTCCCCTCCTTTTGCCCTCCCCAAAAATTACGTAATTGTTTTTGTTTTTGTTTTTTTTTTTGAAAAAAGAACATGGCGACGGCAAAAAACAAAACAATAATAACAATTTATTTAATTCAATTATATTATTATTACTTTTAAGTAAAAGTAACATTTTATACGTAACCGAATGATACAATTACGAATTAATTTCTAACACATACACGTGTACGGACGCATTTTACTCACGTGCATATTTAACGAAACTCATCGTCGGATAGTTTCATTGATTTTAAATACCATTCAAAATAAAAATAAAATTAAATAATATTTTTTATAAATACAAAAAAAAAAAAAAAAAAGAAAGAAAAAAAGGTGAACGAACGTCACCGTGACGTTTTGCCATTATATGTTGTACATTGCATTCAATAATTGTTTCCCTTCACAAAATTATCATAAATTGAAATTCAAACACAATTTTTTTTTTTCTTTTTTTTTTTTCACAACAACTGGTTCCCTTAATCAAACATTCATTTTCTACATAAAATAATTTATTTATTTTTTATAAATTTATATATATATTAAATTCCGGCTACCATTATATAAAAATAGAGAAGAAAAAAAAATTCTTCTTGTATTTTTTATACTCATTTTCCTATTCCTATTTAAATGTGTGTATGAATGAATTATTGAAAATCATTTCGTATGAATTGCCTTACACACACACACACCTACAAAAAATAATAATGATAATAAACGTGGCAATTTTTAGGCGTCGGTTGTCCTCACTGGACAAGGTTTTACACACCATCGATCGTTTTATTTTTTAACTCTCCTCTCTCTAATTATTATAAATATATATTTATTGATTCATAATTCGACTAAATATTTTTTGTGTCATTATGTACATAAATATATTCTACATCATTATTATTATTATTTTGATTGGTTGGTAAAACAAAATTTAAAAAAAAAAAAAAAAAAAATTCCACGTTCCACGCGGTTAAATTTTTACTTATTTAATTTATCGCCTAATTAATACATAGATTTTTTTTTTTTTTTACGGTTAAATAATTTTACGAATCCGTTGAAGGTAAAAAAAAAAATTTAAACAATTTGTTTAAATCAGGATAATAAAAATCGATAAGCTGTTAATCCCATTCATCATTCATTCATTTTCGTTTTTATTAAACAGGATAAACTCGATCAAAAAATTTTTTAATGAATAAAGTATTAAAAAAAAAAAAAATTCATAAAATGACAATTTTACGCACAGATCCCTTTCCACACATTAAACCCCCCCCCCAAAAAAATCGTTAAACATAAACAAACAAAATAATTTTTTTTTAATGATAATGGATACAACGCAATCGAACAAATCGTAAAAATTTATTTCATGTAATTTATCGAATTTTCTATTATTATTATTATTATTATTTAAAAAATTACGCGTAAACCTTTAAGGTCAACCGAGCAATTTAAATGCGGTATTTTTTTTTTTTGCTAGGAATATTAAAAAAAAAAAATCAACAAATTAGAGTCGGCATCGATTGCAACGAGTTTTGTGGTCGATCACGAAGGGGCGAGGGGGGGGAAGAAAGAAACATGGCGTAGAATTCGGTAGCTAGAAAAAAAAAAGAGTAAAATTTTACTTATTTATATATAAGGAACTGACTTTATAGATTTCAACCATCTACGAGTTTTATATCTTGAAATATCATAATACATGTTGTTATAAAGTTGATGTAAGGAAATTACCCAACGTAAAACAACAACAACAACAAACAACAAACAACAAAAACAACTTTTCGACTTCTGCTATCGAATGTTGTTTCCCAGATCACCTCCTGCCATTTTTTATATATAAAAAAACATATTTCTCTCTCTCTCTCTCTTTTTTATTCCGACTCCACCTGAATACTTTCATAAAAGTTTTCGCAAAATACTGATTCATTCCTAAAACTGGTTTTTGGTCTTGAGAGAGAGAGACCATAATAATAATAATAATCAAATGTAGGGCTTGAAAGCCTTTAATTTTTTTTTTTTTAAACGAGCTCTCTCGAGAGAGTCCGTACGTTTCAATAATTTTCTTTTTCTTATTTTGCACCATCTTAAAGGTCCAGGTCACCACGCCCCTAAAAGAGAATTTGACCTTTAAACTTTATGCCTCTAGTCAAATTGTGAATCAACCCAAGAAATAATAATAATAATAATAATAAACAACCAGATTTGATAAAAAAAAATTTTTATTTTTAAAAATTTGTATATGAAAAGAATAAAAAATATACAACGCATTCGAACCCACGTTGCTAGTAGGAAATTAAAAAACAAAATGGCGCCGCGAAAAAAATTTCATTTCGTATAAACATAAAAATTCATAATAATAATAAAATAATAATAATAATAATTCAACTCGATTCATTCTTTATTTTATTTAAAAAAAAAAAAAAAAAACATTTACTTGGATTTCAAAAAAAAAAAAAAAAAAATTTAAATTAAAAACTGTAATAAATAATTAAAATAATAATAATAATAATAATTTTTATAATAAACCACCAACCGTAGTTTTTTATGTATGTGGAAATCGATTAAATTTTAGTATAAATAAAATTCCGCCATGTTTTTTTTTTTTTTTTTTTTTTTAAATAAACATCAAATCTTTTATAAAACTAAAAAAAAAAAAAAAAAAAGAGAAAAAACCAGACAAACCTGGTTTATACAAAATAATAAAATAAAAAACATTAATTGATGATGTGCCACACACATACACACGCATTCACTTATTCAAATATATATATATATATGAAAAACCGTACCTGGCTACAACATTACTTTATCAACGCTATTATTATTATTATTATTATTATTATTATTAGAAAAATATTTTTAAAAACGCAAAATGATTTTTATTTAAATACGACACACAAACTTCAAACCATCTTGAACAAACCTAAACGACAATTCGCTGATGTCGCGCACACACACACACACCCAATACCAAAAGCACGTCTCGGGTTTTAATTATATAATTAATTAATAATAATAATAATTTGATCGGTATCGAAATGAATGATAACGAAAAGAATACATTCCGCATTACCTCTAAATACCTGGAAAATTTCCTTATACATTTCTATTATCCCAAAGTGAGGGGAAAGGGGGAAAGAAGAAATTTTTTCTTTTTTTTCAAAGAATGCCTGCATCAAAAAGTGAGTCACACAAAATGGCGTTTACCACCGCGGTTCCGACATTCTTCTCGTTCTATAACATGTAATTTTGGTTTAAATCATAATTATAACCGATCATTATCTTTCAAAGATGGTGAAAATCGTATCACAGAAAAATCCCTCCCCCTTCTTTTTCCCTTTTTCCCCTTTTCCCCTTTTTTTTTGTTGTAATATTTCATTAATGATTTTCATAAACCTGACTGAACCTTTTAATGAAACCACCACAAAATATTCATGCAGGAATTGAATTATTAATTTAATTTTAATTATTTTTAATCTTTACGACTAAATAAAAAAAATTTAAAAAAAAAAAAAAAAAGCCTCAGGTAAATTTTAAGGCACGAGCTTTTTTTTGTTTCGTTTAAAAACAAAAAAAAAATGGAAAATATTTTGGTTAGAAGCACAAAAAGTATATTTGTGTGTGTTCAGGTACGTATACGTATACATATAATTTCAGTATTTATATTGCCTTTGTCATTAAAAAGTAATTTCCAGTTCAAAAGCACGATTTCATTTTCAGGTAGCTCCTTTGAAAAATTCCAAAATGATTCCTATGATGGTAGTAGGTCCCTTTTGTCCGATTCTTTTTCAGGTTCACACTTAATACTTAAACTAAATTTTTTTTTTTTTGTTTTCGAAACGAAAGGTCAACTTATAAGAAAATCTTACACCTTCGTATTTCTTTCGCATCGTTTCAAAGTCCATCCATCCATCCATCCGGAAGTCGACGCCCAAGAATATATAAAAAAGTTACATTAAAAATTATTTAACTCGTTATATATTTAAAAGAATCATCATCATCATCATCATCATCATCATCGGTTATCGTAATAATGTCGGCTGCTTGTCACAAATCCATTTTTTCTAGACTATTTCGATCGGACACGTATTCGAATTAAAACATTGGCAGCCATTTTCTTTTTCTTTCCACGTGTCCAAAATCTTAAATTCTTCTTCGCATTTTCCGGGGATGAAAAAGACGAAAAAGTAAACAAATGTGTGTAATAATAATAATAATAATATCTCATCTCGTAATTTTTTTTCAACGTAATTTATTACCCGTATCCTTAATTACCACCCGATCAATAATTAACCTTCTGACTCGATGAAGATGTCAAAATAAATAATACTATATAAAAGTAACATTATTATTATTATTATTTATTTTTTTTTTTAATAGTAATTTTATGTAAAAAAGAAAAACAACCACTGCGCATGCGCTCGGAAAATATCAAACCTAAAAAAAAATTATTTTTTCCTAACACGTTACATGAAAATTTCAAACGATTTCGAATCATTTAGTTTTTTTTTTCTTTTTTTTTTTAATGCAAAAATTTCCGGAAATGGAAAATTTTTTTTTTTTTACAAAAATATTGCAAATTAGCCATTATTATTATTATTATTAATAAGTACTTGCCCGAAGTAAAAAAATAATAATAATGATAATAATAAATAAATAAATTATATAATGATTTGTTCTCTAAAAATGTTCACATGCTATTATCGTTATCATTATTATTATTATTGACTAAATTTAAAAGTTTTTTTTTTTTTTTTGTTTAACAAACGAGGTTCGTTATCGTGAGTCCAAATGTTTATTAAAAAAAAAAAAAAAAAATTTCTTTTGTTGACCTTTTATGACTAAAACTGGAGCGAACACAAAAGAGAAAATTTTTTATTCTTCTTTTGTTATTATTACTATTATTATCATTATCATTATTATTTATTTCTATGATGTTATGTTATTTGTAACAACAACAAGAAAAATTTAAAATAATTTTCATCAATTTATAAAAATAAATTTTTTTTCCCTCCTCCCCCCGCCTTTTCGCAAAACTAGCTACGCCATGTTTAAAATTTGTAAACAAATACATGATGATAAAAGCATTTGTAAACTATCAATCACACCAAGAAGAATCCACGATTTGGATGAATCACGTGACAATTTATCAGAATTTTTTTTTTTTACAATAACAATAATCTTCCTTAAAATAAAAACGGGAAAAAGAGAGAGAGAGAGAGAGAAGAAGAGAAAAATCAAAAGAGAGAGAGAGAGAGAGAGAGAGAAGAAGAGAAAAATCAAAAGAGAGAGAGAGGAAGAGAGAAAATTCATCACAATCACAAACCAGCTTCCAGGTACTTTTTTTTTTTTTTTTACCAGGTACCTTTGCCGGTTAGAACGATCCAAGGAAATCGAGAACGTGATTTTACAAAAAAAAACTTTTTAGCGCGGTCAAGACTAAACTATTAAAATCATTTGTCATTTATATTTGCCACAGCAATGTTTTTCATTTCATTTTTTGTATTCGGTTCTGCCCTTTAATTTGAGCCTTGGATCACGTTATGTTTTTTTTGTTTGTATGCCTATTATTCCTCTTTCACATTCAACATTAAATAATAATAATAATAATAATAATAATAATAATCCTCATTCAAAAAGAAATTCACGCAACAAAACAGAAAAAGAAAATTATTTTATTATTTTATTTTTCCATTTAAAATTTTCTTCGCAAACGATTCCTTTTATTTATGTTACATTCATACACCCGCTAATTAGTTTTATTTTAATTTTGCATACGTCATTCACCTTTAATTATATAAATAAATAAATAAATAAATAAATAATAATAATAATAATTTTATTAAATTTGAACTAGTTTTAAAATCTTGTTAACAACATTTGCGTTGTTACATTAAAGATATTATTATTATTAATATTTTTTAATTATTATTGAGATTATGGTCCTTTCAATAAAATAATAATAATAATCACCGCCTTCTCTAAACGTAATTTTTTTGAGATTTTCCTATTGAATAAAAATTTTTTTAATAAAATTACCAAAAACGACTTCCAATTTACAAACTTTTAGTAACAAACGTGGCGTATTTCATAACAAATTATAAATTATATTACTTTTTCCTTTTTCTTTTTTTTTTTTTTTATTGCTAAAATAACAATTCCCGACAACAACAACAACAACAACAAAAACCTGAATGTAAAAAAAAAATTAAAAATAATTATAACGATAATGATAATTTGTTATTTTTCACAGAAAAAAAATAAAAAAATAAAAAACCTGGGAGTCGGTTATTAAAATGTCATCCTAAATAAAATTAATTAATAAGAAAAGAAATGTATATATTTATGTAAAATAAATAAATAATAATAATAATAATAATAATAATGATAAAAAAAGTCGATTTTTGGAGCCTGTGAACTACTTTCCAAGGGAGCAAGAACAAGATTTTGCCAAGTCACACGAAATACTTAACGATTTTATCTCTCTCTCTCTCTCTCTCTCTCTCTCTATCTTTTTCTCGTTCGGTCTCTCTCTCTCTCTCTCTCTCTCTCTCTATCTTTTTCTCGTTCGGTCTCTCTCTCTCTCTCTCTCTCACTTTTGCAAGTCTACGGTGGTTCTCATGATTTTCAGGTTTTTTG
>NW_002987176.1:146286-151286 GCF_000006295.1 Pediculus humanus corporis | reverse complement strand
TAATAAGTGGGAAATAATTTAATTTTACGATCGAAAAATTTAATTTCGGATAATTTTTTTTTATTTTTTTTTTTAACGCAAACAGGATATTGAGATGAAATTTAATAAAATTCTCACATTAAAAATTACATTATTATTGGCTTTAAAAAAAAAAAAAATCGTTAGTGCCAACTTAACAACAACAAAAAAAAAATAAAAATACAGTAAATAAAATAATTGAAAACAATGATGATGATGATGATGATTAACTTTTTTGTTTGTAACGAATTCTTCGGGTGATTTCAGAAAAAGAAAAAAATTAAAAAACTTTGCGATATTATAAAAAACTTTCATGTGGCGGACAAAATAAATAAAATTTCTTAATTTAAAAAAAAACCCAACCCGACAACCTTTTGACCTCCCTACAGTAAGAGATTGACTATTTGTCTCCTCTAACAATACCGGTTATTTAAAAAAAAAAATCTAAACTTTTTACATGTTTTAACTTTTTAATCGTTTTTTTCAAGAGAACTTTTCTCTCTCTCTCTCTTTCAATATTTTTTCTATTTGGTAAATTTTTCTTTTTTTTTTTTTTTTTTTTTACTACCCTCCGGGGCACGCAAATACCCAAAGATTGTTTGATTTTATTTAGGAAATTATTAGTATTTTTATTTTTTATTTTTTTCCTATAACCGAAAAAATTGCCCTAAAGGCAAGAAAGAGAGAAAAAAAAAACTAAAATAAAAATTTTAATTAATGTTTTTTCATCATCATCATCATCATCATCAATAGAAATAATACGTACAAGTTTTTAAATTTATTTTGACTTCTAAAAGGGGAGGGGGGTTGTTGTTGTTGTTGTTGTTTGTTGTTGTCGTGTCAGTATATGAATAATGTAAACGAGTTTTAAAAACATCATTAAATAAATATTCGAAACAAAATTTCAAAAAAAAAACTAATTAATGTTAAAAAACTAAAATGATGATGATAATGATAATATTTTTAATGGCGGGCAAAAAGTAACGTTTTAATTATAATAACACGAGAAAAAAAAACAAAAAAAATTATTATAAACAAAATATTCCATAGTAATGCAATTTGAATAAATTTACTGTTTGTAATGTAATAATAATAATAATAATAATATTGATTATGCTTTTTAAATAATTTAAAATAAATAAAAAAAAAACGATTATTGGTAATTTAGTATCACGACCTAAAACGAATTAGTCTGATAATTAAAAAATTTACGTCACTACCTTAAGTTTAGTTTCTGTTGTTGTTGTTATTAGTCTTTTTTTAGTTTTACTAATAATTATTATTATTATTATTGTACTTTTTATATTTAGCATGAGTTCAACGAATGATTATTATGAAACCAAATCTTTTAAACTTTTACACCTTTTACTAAAATAGTACCTATTTTAGCCTTAGCCTAGTACCTATTTAATACCTTATTTTAATAAGGTTATTTTGTAAAAAAAAATTATATTATAGCATTGGCAGTGTAGCAGAAGAAAAAAAAAAAAGTCAACAAAGTAAAAGGAGTTTTCTTTTTGTTGTGAAAAAAAAAAAAAAAAAAGTATTAGTCAAAGGTCAAACTTAGCCAACAATCAATTCCAAATAATAAACGCAAGCTAACATACAATCTATATAATTTTACAATATAAATTTAAATTTTTTTTTTTTTTTTATACTTTTAACTTAGTTTTTATAACCAAAAAAAAAAATTTAGTATTAGGGAAATCGATTAGCATAAAATCTAAAACAAAGAACCTATAAGGCTATTTCAATATCCCAAACATTTACGAGAATGTCGGTGTCGACCCCAAATACAATGCACGCATACGTTCGTACGCACTCACGCACACACGAAAACGCACACGCACGCAGGCAAACACCATAACAAAACATTTTTAATAATAGTATTCACCCAGTTTCTGAAAATTTCAACAAAAAACTAATATTAGGGGATTAAAAAAAAAAAAAACGAAGTAAATCGCTTTACGAATAAACAAGAAAATTTTTCTCATCGAGTTATAAAATTTTTCTTATTTTATTATAAATTCGCAACCGACCAATCACGTGATTCATTTAAATTTTTTTTAAATTTTAACCGTCGAAATGAAAATAAGAAAAAATTTAAAAAATAATATTGAGATTTACCTTAAAAAAAAAAAAAGAATTGATTTTTGATCGACCCATATACTCGCACAAAATTTTGTCCACCCTTTTTAATATAAAATTTAGGGTGAATAATAAAAAACAAGTAAAATGAATAAGAAAAAGGGCAGGAGAGCAGATGTTTTTAGATTTAAAATTTTTTTTTTTTTTTTCGAAAAACCTTGTTTCGAAAGGAAAAATATCTTCTTATACACATCATCGTACGCAATCGAAAGATGCGAAAAATTTATTGGAACAATGGGTTTTAACATTTAGTCTCTGCATCATAGTCTCTGCTTTTTTTTTTTTTTCGAAAGCAACAACCCGAGAAAGAGTACGGAAAAAAAGGAAGAGAGAAAGAAACGATAAAGAGTCCGTCACGGATCCAGCATCAATATCGAGAAGCTGCAGGCAAACATGATTTCGATGAGATATTACGAAACAAAAAAAAAAGAAAAAGAAAAAAAACCAAAAGCAAAATAATAACTTGTACGAGGCCCGTGCCCACGTTTATGATAATTTATGTGTAAAAAAAAACCATAGAGGCAATAAGAGAAATAACATGTTTTCACAAAGAATTGTGATAGCCCGAAACAATTTTGGGCGTGGGCGGCACGAATAATTTTTTTCCTTTTTTTTTCGTATAATTTTCAATAGAGATAATCGAGAGAGTTCGATTTACATACCATCGGGACACAAACAACTTTTTTTTTCTTTTTTTTTACGAATAGTTATTCTAATTAAACAAACACGATTGAAAAATCTTATTTAAAATCAATTTACCCTCCTCGATCAAAAAAAAAAAAAAAAAAATCTTTCGTAACAATGTGTGTGTGTGTGCAAACAAGAGAGAATTTTAATGTTTATGTTTTCCCACAGAAACAAACAAAATATATTAATCGCACATTGTCAAACCAAAATTTTCTTTCTTCACTATATTATTACACGTGTAATTTTAATATTAATAATAATAATAAAACAGATTTTAAACGCATGTTAATTTTGTTATGATTACACTTGTTCGAAAAGCTCACTCTCTCTCCCTATTAAAAAAAAAAAAAAAAACCGTGCAGAGCTTTTAAAAAATCATTCAATTTATTATTAAACCGCCATATTTAAAAAAAAAAATCAAGATTAAAATCAAAAATCTTTTACACAATAATAATAATAATAAATCTGGAAAAAAAAAAAGAAAGAAAATTTTAACATTTTAGTTTCCTTTTTTATTTTTAAGTAATATCTACCAAATTCAATCAAGTTGAAAATTTAACAATTTTCTATTTAAAAATACGTTGGCATAAATTCGCAAAAGAAAAAAGCAGATGTTAAATAAATACATATAATCCACTTATTGTGTTGGCCATCGTTACGGTCAGAGAATCCTGTATGATAAGGGTCAAAAACAAAAAAGGTATAAAAAGAGAGAGAGAGAGAGAGAGAGGGAAAAACCAAACGAAAAAAAGAGAGAGAGAGAGGGAAAAACCAAACGAAAAAAAGAGAGAGAGAGAACGTGTGTGTATATGTGGGGGGAGAATAAAATCGCTCCATAAAAACTTCCCCTGTTTCGACAAATAATTCTTCCTTGAATGCACGAGACTCCAAAAAAAAACCGTACCTGATTCTGTTTTTACAGACTTAAAGCACGCCTTCCTTTTTAGGTATCTATCCATACATATATATTTTTTTTTTTCTTTCACCCACTCCTTAATTTACCCTTCCTCATATTTCTTTTCAATATGTCTGTCATCCTTGACGATAAATTTCCGGCTTGTTTGCTTTTTCCTTTTTTTCTTTTTTTTTTTTTACTCAATAAATATCATCTAATATTACATTTACTCATTTGTTTTGCAATCGAAAGGTAAATTCTTCACTGGTGGTGGTTTTTGTTATAAATAAATAATTCCAATTTTAACCTAAATAATTTAACAAAATCCAGGATTAAACCTGAACGAGCTTTGAATCGAACCTTATTTAATACAAAAAAAAACCTTAAACGTTCATTTAAGTATAACAGCAAATCATTCATTAATTACACCATTTTTTTCCAGGTTTTTAATAGCGAGTTACATTCATAACAAACCAAACGAACCTAACGAACCTAAAACGTTAATTAAAAACGAAAAAAAAAAAAAAAAAAAGTAAAGGCTTGGTGGTTTTTATTATAAGTTTTCTCATTTTAAATTCTTTTAAGCGCCTGCGCGAGAATCCTATAATGATGCATCACCAAGGAGTAAAATGGCTCAGGTTTTTGTTCGAACAATAACGAATTCAGGCACGTTCTCTTTCTACCAAAAATAATAATAATAATAATAATAATAATAATAATAATAATAATAATAATAATAAATAAATTCCTTCACGTGTGTAGTAGTATGATGTTTTTCAAAACATAAAGTGTTGAAACAAATTTTGAGAATGGAGACATGACATGAAGTGAAGGAGTGGAAAAGAGACAGTCAAAAAAAAAAAAAAAAAAAAAATTAGGAAATAATAATAATGATGATGATGATGATGATGATGATGATGATGATGATAATGATTATGCTGTTGTTGTTAATAACGGCAAAAAAAAAATTTTTTTTTTTTTACTGTAACTCCATTTTTTTTTTTTTTTTCACTAAAACAAAAAATAAATACTTCAAAATACTAATATTTGTACAAGTCGAGATCATTTGGACAAAAAATAGAAAAACTAAAACATTTTTTGAAAGAAAAATATTTTTAGGATGCTAATGAAATAAATTGAAAAAATAAACATTTTTAGTTTTTTAGTTATTTAGTTTTTTTCATAAGAGAATTCCTCATTGTAAATAAAATAAATATTTACATTTGATTTTCATCTTACGTGGCGTATTACA
>NW_002987176.1:138462-146266 GCF_000006295.1 Pediculus humanus corporis | reverse complement strand
AAAATTTTTAAGTACCTTTAATTATTTTTTTTTTTTTTTTAAAGTACCAAAAAAAAAATTAATTTTAATAAAATAATTCTCGCTATAAATATAAATAATAGTCGCTCTAAACTTAATAATAATAATAATAATAATAAATGAATGGAGATTTTTTTTTAATGCTTCAGATTTAAATTCTTAAACGTTCATTAGCTTTTGTAAATGGATGCTTCTAGAAAAATGGGTAGATTTAATTCAATAACAGGTGGTCGATGGAATAAATCCTTGCAAGTTCACAACTAATATTAGTAACTTCCTTAAAACTAATTTTTCCCTTAATTTTTAAAGAATTATATATATAGTTAAAATTCAATAATTAAGATCACATAAACGCGACACATGCTAAAAACGTTTCGGGGGCCTAAGCCTAAGCCTGGGAGGAACATTCGAGAACATAAAAAATTCATAAAAGATTCTTAGAACTGAGACGACTGTGAATAAAAATTTTCCAAGTCGCGTCTTGTGATTAAAACAAAAACTTTTTACAAGCATTCGTTTTTTAGCAAGCAAATGGGACATAAACCGGAAATGGATGTTATTCGATTGTTGAATAGTCGCGCATGAAAAAAAAAAAATAATAATAATAATGAAAGCAGCGTTATTATTATTTCAATTTTTAAAGGCGGTAAAAGGCGGACTTTGCAGGGAAAAATTTCGCTGCACGATTTTATTATTATTATTTATTAGGTTGGTAAACTGATCCGCCATAATTTTAATTCCCATCAACGAATTACCCAACAAACGACTTGTTGCTTTTAAAATATTAATGTGGCAACAACACTTTTATTAAACATGTTCAGGGATTTTTTTTTTTTTTTTTTTTAACTTATCGCTGTCGGCAAAACAATTTTTTTTTTTTTGCTAGTATTAAAAAAAAAAGTAATAAAAAAAAAAAGATGATGGTTATTAAGAAGTATTTTTATTTGAAAATTGAGTTGAAAATTTAAAAAAAAAAAACGGTAAAATTTCAAACAATAAATCGAACGAAAAAAATTGCCATTGAAACAAAAAATAAATTCCTATAGACTATTATATATTTTTGGTTAATATACAAATCCTAATGGAAAAAAATGTGCTAAAAATGTTATACAAATAAAAATTTGAAAATAACGATTTTTTTTTTCTATCTAGAGAGCTTTACACACACAAGGGTTACTGTATTTACAAAGTAAAATGTCTCGTAAACCTGGCCTTTTCCTCCATCTTTAAAATCAAAAAGTGTAGGATGGCAGGTGCAGGTAACAGAAAAGTGCTCTAGGTAGATGCCTAGCTTAGGGTACACCCGAGGCGATTCAACTTTTATCCCTACCTAAGATCTTGATGACTAAACCAAAAATTTTAAATTTTACGCTTTTAACTGGAGACCACCATTGTCATATATTCAACATATTTTCAAACAATTTTTTCAACGCAGTCTCTTACAAGAAACTAAAAACTCGACAAGTTCGCTTTAAAATTTTCTTTCTAAATAATGATAATGATAATTAATTTAAGAGAGAGACAGAGAGAGAGAGAAAACTAAACGGAAATGGAAATTATAAAATGTTAATAATAATTACATAATGAAATTTAAAGTGATCAACTTTTTTTTTTTAGAAATTAAATAAATTTATTTTTATTGCATAAATTTTTTTCGTTTAAGCTACAAAATTCAAATAATTTATTAAAACTCTACCCGGGTTAACATAATTTAATTATCTAATTGCATAAGGGGCGAAGTTAAAAAAGACACCATATTTTGTAAAAGAAACGACATAGAGAGTGTAAGGTAAGAAATGGAAAGAAGAAAAAGAAAAAGAAAAAAAAAAAACAAAAAGCACTTAATGAAAGAATTGGTTGTATTGCGAGACGTGCTCTGCTGGGCTGCGTGGGAATACATCGGCTATTATCATCTTTAATATACCTGAACTCTGCTACCTGGCCATGTCTTAAGAAGACAACCTTCTAGGTCAAATTTTAAACAAGGAATCGTACAACATAAGATTCTTTTCCAGTGTTGACTCATTTACGGACCGGACCTGATATTCTGCGTTGCCATGTTTCCTATTTATTGTGGTGGCGGCATCAATTCGTGTAAATTCTCAACTTTACACATTATTACACACACACACACACACGCGCACACATTTGTGTTATCTTTAAGGGTAGGTTGAAACGTTATGCACACAAACATTTGAAATTCCTCCTTTTTAAATACATATTTAATAAAATTATTCTAAACGTCAAAAAACTCTTTCAGAAAATTATTCTGGCGTTCTTAAAGAAATTTCCAATATTTATAAACGTTCAATAAAATATTTAAAAACATAAACAAAAACTAACGACAAAGAATTTAATTATTACCGATAAATAGGCCAATACCAATAAAAGCTCTTTAATAAGTAAATCTCTATCTCTCTCTCCCTAAAAATGTTTGAATCTTCAAAATGCCAATTGCCCTCAAACATCTGCCAGAAACGGGAAAAAGTTTCCCACGTTGTAAGTTACGCAACACGTGTGTGTGTGTTCACTGCAATTCATACACGCATGCATATACTGTGTAACCCTTCCTTTATTTAGGGTGAAAACAATCTTTTTCGTTATAACATGTACCACTTTTTTTTTTTTTTTTTTTTTCCACGACTGTGCCATTAGGGCGCGAAATCATCAAGGATTGTTTGTGTATCTCTTTAAAATTATTCTTCCTCTCATTCCTCGTACCTCATTTTAAACCTTGAATAAGAGTTTCAAATATAAACACACACGGTTTGTTTTAAAATTTTTTTCAAATGCGGTTCTTTACTGTTATTACACTAACATTTTCTTTCTATTTATAAATTAATAATAATTTAATGACATCTTATGAAGTTTTTTATTCAAGTGCATCCATCATCTCTTCAATTTTTTTTTCTAATTCAACTTTAAACAAACAAAAGATGCATTTTCTCTCTCTCTCTCTCTTTTCCTTATGTTTACTTTGTTCACTGAAACCCTTCGCTTAAGGAATGCTGCACTCAATATCTAATTTGTTCACTTTAATAAAAGAACTTAAAGAACGTATTTATATCAGTTCACTCGCCTCTTAAAAAGATAATTACTTTTAATCACTTTAAAAATGAAACGTAAGAAAATTAAAAAAAAAAAAATCTACTCTTCTGTCCTTTTTCCTACTTAATGCCATAATGGCATTTCTAATAGTGATTTGATTAGCCATCAAAATAAAATTGTCGAGTTTGGATTGTAGGAAAAAAAAATTAAATATTGGGGCGCCAGACACTGCCAGATTTTAAAAACTAAAAGCTAAGTAATTCCCTTGAAAGTTTTTTTTTTTTAAAACTTTCTACACACTTGAAATATTAAACTTAAAGTTAAATAGATTATTATAGAATAATCGAGATTTTCAAAATGCTATAATAAAAAATTAAAACAAATTTTAACAATTCGGAAAACTTAAATTTAAATAAATCAATAGTATTCTGAAACGAATATAAAACCAAACCCATACTCGAAAAAAGGTTTAATCCGTGTATAAACCCTAACCCATATAAATAAATAAACAAATTGCATTGGATCGTCCCGAAATGGGGTTGAATCCGCCACTATGTATCAAATTTTAAACCCTTTTTTTTTTTTTTTTTTAAAACTCAAGTGAATGCAATAAATAACAAAAAAATTAAATTTCCTTTTCTTTTTTTTAAAATAAATATCACTTGCTAATTCGCAGGCAAAACTTTATTTTTTTTTTTTTTTAATGTCATTAAAACTTTAATTATTTCCTTTTTAATTATAATTTATATCTCTGATGTTCAAGGCTTTTTTTTTTAAATTTAACTTGCGCATTTATATGTATATAATTTATGTTTATGCGATTATAAATAGTAAACAAAATTAATATTGAATGTGAAACTCACTTGCAATAAGATTCTCCATGAGGAACGGATACACATACTCCTCCATTTTTACAAGGACTAGGTGAACAAGAAACAAATCCTGTAAAACACAAAAATCAAGTATTATTCCTAAGCATACATAAATATATATATATTATAAAAAATAATATCTAAGCATATATAAAAATAATAATTTGCATGAGGGAAAAAGGTGATGATGATGATGATGACTGTGAGTGCTACGAAGTAGTTTTTGTTCTCGTCACGCTGAGACCATTATTTCATCTTCATCATAGTATTTAATAATAATAATAATAATATATTCAATGCAAACTCATTTGTTACACGATTGTTTGTTAGAAATCCAGAACGTCTTAGAAATTAAAATAAATTTATTACTACTCTTTTCGTCTTACAAAAATCATTTGACTTTTTTATATGAAGAAAGATACAAAAAAAAAAAAAAAAAAAAAAAAAAAAAACAAATTTCAAACTCATTTGGGGGTAGGATATTAATCGCAAAACTTTTCGCTGGAGTTTTTCCTTTTTTTTTTTCCAATTTAAAACCATTAAAAAAATTGTCCACTTTTCAATTTGTTTCCCCAATTAAAATTGCACACGATGAATGTAATAATTGCTAACAATTTCTTTTTTTTATTTGAACCCCGCGATTCATACAAAAATAATTATTACATTCAATTCTATAATAATAATAATGTCTTCGCCATTAATTTTAAAAGCAATGTGACAATTACGATGAAATTTTTTTTTTATTATTTTTTTTTGGAAAAAATTCCAAAACGAAAACTTGTGTATTTGTGAAAATAAAAATACCTTATATACATTATTAATTATTTTAATTTTTGACGGAAAAACTCAAAAAAAAAATAAATAAATAAATAAATAAAGAAATCTAAAACCGTTTCAATTAAATAATGACTTATATGTTTGTGAAATCAAACGACGTTTAAAATTAAATACATGTTAAATGGACAATTTAACGGGTAAGTATCCGTAGTCATGGTTAACATATCAAGTAAATCACATACTGGAAACAATAATTTTCACACTCTGTGAAAATATTAACCATGTCAATTAGAAGATAAGTCAAGCAAACTATTTGATACCAATAAATTCTTATCATTAAAAAAACATACCATTGAAAAAAAAATTTATGGATAATACATAAGCAGTAAAGTTTGTAGTTAATTATTACATTGTGATACCTAACTTATCATGTTCTTTTTAAATGAAAAAAAAAAAAAAAAAAAATGTTATTAATTTCATTTATTATTAAAACAAAACTGTATTTGTAACACTCCAGGAAGCTTACAAGATCGGCGGCAACCATAAAATTGTTGCATAATACATACTATATAATAACAATTACTTTTAATTCCCAACACTTCAGCACACGGTTAAGTGAATGTTTTCTAAAAAAATAATAATAATAATAATAAAAATAGAAAAGAAAAGAAATCAGACAAACATTCTCAAACTTTTTTTTTTCTTTCTTTCATTATTATCTTTTGAATTTTTTTTTTTTTTTTTTTATTAAGTCAATCAACGAAATTATCATATGCAATTAAAACAAAAATTTTTTTTTTTTTTTTTTTTCTTTAGTCTTATTAAGAGGTTTCACACGGATTAAAACACACATTTCTCAAGCTTTCTCTGTGCATATGATAATTTGTACACGTGATGACGACATGTATATCAATATTTAATTCAGTTTTTTTTTTTTTTTTTAATTTTTTAATTCTGGTTTACAATACAATTTGAATTCTTTTCGACACTTCAAAACATTTAAATTCATTACATCTCCATTCATTAGTTACAACCATAATGCTTTACATTAATTTCAGCATTGCTTTTCTTTTTTAATTACTATTAATAATATTAATACTATTACTAATAATAATAATTAAATTTAAGGGTTCTTTACATTATGCAACAATAATTACTTATTTGTTTGTTTTAAAACAATTCAAAATACAACCTAACTAATTTTGATTAAACTACAATAAAATTGAGAGTTTCAAAGCACATTGAAAATATGATATAATTTTCTTCTTTTTTTTTGGAGAAAACATAAAAAAAATGTAGCATAATTATTATTATTATTATACATTATACAAGCATGAGTAGTATTAATTTTCATGAATTTTTACATAAAGTGACTTGTCACAACCACACAGGTAATACTTTGATTAATATTTTTTTTGTCGACATTAAATAAATTCAAAAAAAATTGTAATTTAATATCAAGTAATGGTAACTAAGTGGTCTTAAATTAAAACAAATTTTCCATTCAGTTGAGCATGTATAAAGTATTATGGTTTAATAGAAATTCAAACCTTATTCCCTTTTTTCTTTACATAAAAAAAAGGTATTTTTTTTAAATAAAGTTACATGTAAAAATTTAAATTTTAAGTTAATTTTTAAAACAGGCTGCAGAAATTTACAAGAAAAGTTGGAATATTACAATGTATGAGATTTAGTTTAACTTAATCAACAAGTTGCTAACGTAAAACTTAAAATAAAAAAAAAAAAAAAAACGTAAAACACTTGAGGATAAATTCGAGTTTTTTTGTTTGTTTGAATTCATATAATTTTTTTTTTAAAAAAGAGCAGATGTCTCAGTTTAAATGGCAACCCTAAAAACATACGGCAGCTGGCAGCTCTGTCGACGCGGAGTAACGGACATTTTGTATATTTAAACTTTTAACCGAAAAATTATTGATATAAAAAAAAAAATTTTTATAAAAATAAATTACATTACCATCAACAAATTGTATCCTTAATAGTAAAAATAAAATACTAAAAGTAAATATGATATAATCCAGTTTAATTAACCCCATGTTGTCCGATCTTGGGACACACACACACACACACACTTTTTTTTTTTTGAAATTTTTATGTATCACAAACAAAAAACATAATTTTTTTTCATTACAAAAAATACTAAATCACACCGTTCACATAATTGACATCACTTTAAATTTAAACTTAATTTTATAATATTTTATTTACATAATTATGTTTTTTACACTTAAATTATAAATAAAATACATTTTTTAACTCAAAAAAAAAAAAAATCACACATACTTAAATCGTCCGCAACACGGAAACTTCACTCGCACTTGTATTGTTCGTACTGAGAAATAGTTCCATCATGGTGGACCTTGTATTCAGTTAAAAATTTAACTGTTAAAAATAATTAATATTTACTTATTATTCCTAATTAAAATAATTAAAAAATAACGTCATTAAATATAAATTAAAATTTTTTATAAATTAAATATTAATAAATAACAAATATTATTCACAATTTTATGTAATATTCGGGTTTACTTTTCGTAACCATTATGGCGGCGAAAGGTGTTATGAGGTTCCAGAATGGTTCATGGAGGATTAACTTATGGAAGAAATTCATAATAAACGTATAAAATATTTTAAAATTTTTACACTTTTCATAAAACTTATGGTTTTAACATAGAAAAAAAAAAAAACAAAAAAATTATATTTGATTAATCGAATTTAAAACCGAAAATTTAATAAATAGTTATAATAATTAAAGAATTTTAATCATCTTCCGGTACGAAATGTTTGCTCTGACATTTCTACCGCGTGCGCAACCACTTGTTTGCTGTTACATTTTTATAAATATGTACACTCCACCGTGGTATGGTCGTATACAAATTTATTTCATAATAAAAATCAGTAAAATATTTTTTTTACCTTGAATACCTATTTTATGTACCTAAAAACCTATTTGACATTTTTTATATTTTTTATTATATGTATATTTACTACCGAAATGATTATTAAACGTAAACTTTAAAAATAATTTTTAATTAATTAAATTTTTATATTGTAAAAGAGACATAAGAAAA
>NW_002987176.1:135974-137698 GCF_000006295.1 Pediculus humanus corporis | reverse complement strand
ATTGTGACGTCATAAAATTAAATTATAAATTAGATGTTAAGCCTTTTCCTGTTTCAAAATAATTTTTTTTTTTTTTTGCTTATAATTAAGTATATTACATATAATGAGTTATTTACAAAATAAACTCATATTGCTAAACCAAAATAACTTTTTTTTTTTTTTTCCACTACACCATTAAATAAATTTGACACAAGAAGGAAAAATTTTATCCATCTCATTTTACAAAAATTATTACCTCAAGTTTGTATTTAGGTCTGATAAAAAAATATGCTGAATTAGCAAGTCCTTAAAAAACAAACTCAGGAACGTTTATGGCTGAACCTTTTTTTGTCAACTTTTATTTTTACCAAACGATTTAATAATTATTATTTTGTTATGTAAATTAACAATAATAAATTTTCTAAAGGATTCATTTATAAACAATTTATTTTGTCATGAAAACAAAAACAACAAAATATTTTTTACAATCTGTTTACTAAAGTGTGACAAAAAAAAACTTAATTTAAATATTTTATATAAATTTCTCTGTTATAACAAAAAAATATCTTATTTGTTTAGTTTTTAAAATGTTTTAAATAAAATAATAATAAAAAAAAAAAAAAAAAAATTCAAAAGGTTTCAATATGACTCACATTTAAAATTTTTTTTTTTTCGGTCTTATACCTGTCATTTATTACTACCCGTTTAATATTTATTGTTATTATTTAAATTTTAAGCAAATTTAAAAGATAATAATAATAATTATTTGAGAACTTGAAACTTCATGTAAAATGTTTGAAAATATTCAAAGATGTAATATTGTAGGCTATAATAGTAATAAATTAGTAATTTAGGAGATTGAAGGGTTAAAAAAATTACCCTGAGGTACAAAAATATAATTATTACTATCAAAAACATAAAATCATAAATATTAATATTAAAAACAAGAAAAAACTAATTTGTAAATGGGGGCAAAAAAATATGTGTGTTGTTAAATTCTTATTGAAATTCATAAACCATTTTGCAGTTTTTTTTTTTTTTTTTTACTATTTATCTTTTTAATTACCTTGTTAATTTAAAAATAAATTATAATATCTCTTTAAAAATTAATATTTAAAAAAAAAAAGAATTTTTTTATAATACAAAGCCGGTTGTCAAATGTTTGATTAAAATATTAAATGCTCAACAATAGTCAAGCCTTGGTGGTGGTGGCATTATTACAAAACGTGACAAGCATCCAAATGTCAAAAAATTAATTTATAAATAGACAAAAAAAAAACTAGAAAATATTTTCACCATTCAAAAAAAAAAAAAAGTACAAAAACGTGACATTTTCTTTCAAAAAAAAAATTATGTTAAAAACAGCCTAAAAAAAATTTCAACCCATTGATTTTTCTCGCTAAATTTTAAAAATTTTATCAATGATTTACCCCAAAAAAAATTTTTTTTTTATCCGCCATGACAGTTTAATTATTTTATGTCTCACCATAAGACATAACTATATAATTAATAAAGTTAAAATTTATGGTAAACATCGTAATTTTTAATTAAAATAATAATAATAATAAACTTTTATTCAAAATATTTGATTTCTTTTTAATAATTAAATTAAATTTTGTCTCTCATCACAAACGAAAGTTTTATTTAAGTTTAATTATTTTACATGGTTAACAAATCAAGTCCGCCATTTTTTTTTTTTTTCAATTTTTATCGTTAGTTTTTTTTCAACGAGATTTAACGAGATT